>NW_009911707.1:0-27927 GCF_000696875.1 Nestor notabilis
TGAGGCTGTTCTGTGCTAGCAATCTGGAAAAAAATTCATCCTTAGAAAGGCTGGTTAGTTTGTTGGATTTATGTCAGAGGACAGCATGCGAGTCAGTAAAAACAAAACCAAAAAAACCCCACATAACTACCGATTTTGTTTTCCCTTCCGTAAGCGGACAGAACGAAACCAAGTCTCCCTATCTCTTCTGTAATACATTAATTTAATGGGAAGTCTACCTAAAAATTCCAATTCCCACTTCATTTTGCTCCTCCTTGAGGGTATGTCTCCTATATGAGGACAGTGACGCTACAGAAAGTTAACATAATTGTATTTTCGAATGACTACTAGCTACTCAGTTTGTTTTAGTAAGACAGAAGCATATTCTGTTATTACCAAAAAAAATGTGTTGTTGAAAGTGTAGAAGTTTAGAAAGACAGAAGTAATAAAATATCCTGATATATTTAACATACCTTCAAGGTTTTACACAGAAGAGAAAGCATCTATAGTAAAAGTAGTAACATTGTAACACTCACCAACACATTTTTCAGCCAGTTCTCCTAAGAAAGGATCTGACAGCTTGGGGTTCCAATCCCTGGTATGAATTTGTAAAATGTGCTTCCGTGCCTAATATAAAAAACAGAAGAAAAAAAAAAGAAAAGAAATATCAAAATTAGCAAGACAATTCCATGTCACAATATTTTTAGACAAAAATATTATTTATTCATGTGAATGTAAAATTATTTTACCTCATTTTGACACGTCGCTGACATGCATAAAATAGAACTTAGCACTCAAAAGTCTCTCAAGAGCAAAGGTTTTCCTTTCTTTTTTAATATCATGTATGCACTGTAATTTTTTTCAATATAGCAGTTGCACATTTTAATTGTCGTTTAATCAACATCATTATACATTAACTGATCAAACCTCATGTTCTATGAGGAATTATAATTTTCTAATTTAATTTTTAATTGCTGCACCTATGATTAACAGATTCTACTGACAAATGTCTCACCAATTAATTTATTGCAGAGTAGCATACTACATAAACATGAACTCCAAAACTATTTCATTTTAAAATTCTACAGAATCCAAACACACCTATCAATATGCAAAGTAAATTTAAAGTATAAATTCATGAAATATTATGGCTGATATTACAGAAGTCTAGAAAAAGGAAATGTTCCTGTTGTCTGGCTTTGTGTATACAACTGTTACGTGCTTAGCAGTCTACATGTCAATAAAGCTGTTTTCTCTTACCATAACTTCCAAAACCCCAGCAGTTAGGGGTCATTATACAAATCCATACAAACCCACAGGTTTTAGATCAGCAATTCAGTTTAATGCAAACGATTTATCTCTCTGTTTAGTTTTAACTATATTCTGAAGATTTGAAGTTCAGTACAACTTTACGTATACAATGCATTTTTACTAAAAATATCTTTATAAAATTAAACATTCTTACAAGTAAGAATGCATTTTATTACTTCATAAGCTTGGTTGTCAGGCATTCAAATTTTTATTATTAATAAACATTTCTAGTATATATGTCCTCCGTAAAGTTTTACCTTTTGATCAGGCAAGTTGAAAAGAAATTCCCTGTCAAAGCGACCAGGTCTCCTGAGTGCAGGATCTATAGAATCCAGTCTGTTTGTAGCACCAATTACAACTATTTCACCTCTATTATCCAGTCCATCCATTAGGGCAAGAAGAGTAGACACTATAGAGCTAAAAGAGAGTTTTCAAAAAAAGAATATGTAGGGAAGACTGCCAGAATTTTTGCTTTGTTAACTGCAAAATTCATAGTTTCAAAGGAAAAAAGCTAAGTCAAAAAAAAAAAAAAAACAGTTGCACAACTCTTTCAAGTTTCAAAACAAGGAAACTTTTAATATCATCTGTATTATACTTAGTATTATGACTCCAGCAGGGATTACATCCTTTAAATGTTTTGGGAAATGTGGGCTCAGGAAGCCATTTACTGAACAGAGTATGCATCGTCCTGTTTAGAGCAACTATAGTAGAAGAAAACTGAATCAAGCAGAAAGCTGCATCAAAGCAAAGGTTCCCATAACCTCCTTGTCTGCTGGCTTCAAAATTCCCTTCCTGACGCCCTCATTTAAACAGAGGGAGACATACACACAAATGCCACCATGTATAGAATGAAAGATAGAAGTGCATTGCCCTGAAAAGCACAGTAACACTGAGATTGAAGGCAGACAGGAAAAATCTCAGCCAGCAGAAAACTGATGTAAAAAACATTTTAAAAAAATGACACAATAGTAACTCAAGATAAACTTGCACACCCAGAAAATGATAGGGCTGTCCAGTTCATTTACAGAGCGTTACAATTCATCAGTTTAGAATTAACGTTTTTTCTGTTCTTCTGTTGGACTGGTAACAGACAATCTGTTTACACTACAAAACCAGCAACCAGAAGAAAGGCTGTGGAAATCTTAAAGTTAATAATGTGGTTGAAAGGTAATCTCCACTACAATTCCATTCCCAGCAAATTACAGTCTGCCTGAAGAACTGAAATGGTGACTTTTGATGCCAGAAAAAAATCAACAATCTGTTCTTTCCATTGTAAGTGGACTTACACAAAAGTAAAAACCTTTCTTGAGAACTGAGTAAAATTACACTTGAAGAGTTTACCAAGATAGTGTAAGATCTACCAAGATAATGGTAGCATACAAGAAATATTACCTGTGAATCTGATCTTGTCTGCTAGAACGGACTGGAGCCAAGCCATCTATTTCATCAAAAAAGATTATAGAGGGTCTCATCAAGTATGCCTGGTATGCAATGGAAAAAAACAAAAATTCACTGTTAATTCATAATTGATCCATCAACATTGAAAAACCATTTTATTATAAAGCATTAACACGCTAAACTAACACAGGTATTGAGACACCTTTGTTGAAAAATATCCAGTCTGAAAATAAAACCAAATTTTCAACTACAGCACTGTTTCAAAGCAAAAAGGACTGCATTCTCCTCTGAATAAGCAAGATGGCACCAGTGTATCAGTTTTACTGTGTGTTGGAGAGATTAGAGACAAACGGAGCTGTCTTATACTCAGTCACAGAGAACAGTATCTTATCTGCTCATAAACTGTTTGTTTAGACACCTGTGTCTGAAAACTGCATTTCACTGCTGTATGTGGCTCTCTCTTCTGTCCACCACCTTCCAAGCCAAATAAGGACAATAAAATACACACAACTGATGCAATCCTGCATCCTTCTCTATGTAGCATTTACCTTGAACATGCCAGTCAAACTCAAACTCACTGATTTAATTTTTTTTTCCCCAATTTTTACCCAAACTACTTTGTCTGTTTCATTAATGGACAAATCAGGAGACTTCTTCCTCAGATTTCAGGGCAAGAAAAACTGCTGTCAGCATTCCTTTATTTTTACATCTAAACACATAATTTGGACAAATCCTGTCCAATTTATGAAGATTTAGTTATCTAGTTTCAACTGCAAATAACTTTGGCTGCCTAAAACAAACAAAGAAACAAGTAAACAAACAACGTACAGACAAATTATGAAAAATACGTATTTTCCTCTAACCTGATCAAAAAGGAGTCGAAGCTGACGTTCAGATTCACCAACCCACTTACTGAGACAGTCCGCTCCTTTCCTCATAAAGAAAGCCACCTTTTTGTCTCCTTGACTGCATTCATTAGCTAGAGCTCTAGCTACCAAGGTTTTACCTGTTCCAGGAGGACCATAGAATAAACAGCCCCTGAAGATAAATGGATCAACACAGTCACAAACTCATTTTATGTCTCCTGAAAAACTCCAAGTCAAATTTTATAATGAAGACAGGGAGCCTGGAGAAGAAAGACTGAAGTTCTATTATTATTATTATTATTTAGTGTATTCAACATAATTCATAACATGTTTGGTTTATGCTTCAAATCAGTAAACCTTTGCTTTGTAAAAAACATTAATCAAAATTATATTACGCTTCCATAGGATTTTTTTACACAAGCAAAATACTTCCTCAAAAATTAAATCTTAGGTAATACTTGAATCAGTGTCTGTTACTTCTTTGGAGTATGCGTATCCATCTAAATCACACGCCAAAACTCCTGATAAATATTAAAACCACAATGTAACATTATTCAGATTACTTCTATAAAAGAAACATCAGCATTTATCCCGATTTACTAAAATATTTGGTAACATAATGGAAGAAAGGCAAGGTACTACTAAATAGAACACTTTGGAATTCTTTCTTTGATCAAATCACCAAGTTTAACTTCCTACCACAAGAAAAATAAACTAGAATTTTGTAACTCTTTATCCCACTTATTACATTCTGATAGACAAGTGGGGTAGCAAACATGTATGTCTATTTGAACTGAAAACACTTCAGGGAAAGAATCAATCTCCTATGGGTTTTCAAGACAAGCATTCTTCAGAACTTAATAAAATGAAATACAACAGTAAAAGTAAATACACCTACCTTGGTGGCTGAATTTTGAATTTTTCAAATATTTCTGGATAGAGAAGAGGAAACACTACCATTTCCTTAAGTGCAAGGATATGATGGCTCAATCCCCCTATACTATCAAAACGCACCTTAGGAAGAAAAACAAAGCATACAAAGCATGTACTGAAACACCTTTCCACAAAAGTACCTTTACTTACAGAATTATAGAATCATAGAATGGTTTGGGCTGGAAAGGACATTAAGATCATCTAGTTCCAACCTCCCTGCCATGAGTAGGGATGCCTCACACTAGACCATGTTACCCAAGACTGTCCAACCTGGCCTTGAACACTGCCAGGGATAGAGCATTTACCACTTCTTTGAGCAACCTATTCCAGTGCCTCACCACCCTCACAGTAAAGAACTTCTTCCTTAGATCTAATGTAAACTTCCCCTGTTTAAATTTGAACCCATTACCCCTTGTCCTGTCACTACAGTTCCTGATGAAGAGTCTCTCTCCAGCATCCTTGTAGGCCCCTTCAGATACTGGAAGGCTGCTCTGAGGTCTCCACACAGACTTCTCTTCTCCAGGCTGAACAGCCCCAACTTTCTCAGCCTGTCTTCATATGGGAGGTGCTCCAGCCCCCTTACCACCCTCATGGCCCTTCTCTGGACTTGCTCCAATAGTTTCATGTCCTTTGTATGTTTAAGACACCAGAACTTTGAAAATAAATTACAAACAACACTGCATTGATCAAGAGGAGTTCCATGAATTCTGAAAGTGTAAAAGAAGTTGAGAAAGTCAACTCTTGCCCACATGAGGTTTATTTTGCTTGCAATGTAACTGTGCCAGGGATACATGGACACCTACAGAGACCCAGGCTAAGGCTGAGAACAGCTTTGGAAAAAGTCGGAGATCAATGAGCTCATTATGAATTTACTTCAACTCTAATGAGAGGCTGTGGTGAATTATGGTTATGCATAACTGGGGGAAGGAAAATAAAAAGTTCTAACAAAACCTACCGATTTATCAACAATCATAGGGTCAACATCAGCCAAACTTGCCCCAACTTTCACACGTTCTCGCAGGATTCCACTGGCTAAGTCTTCTGCTCTAAAGTTTAAAGGCAGGCACCTGTTCAACAAAAAATCCACCAAATAAATATCGTTCTGGTTTGATCATTTTGCTACAATGGGAAGAACTAAGAGATTAAATGCCTTCTACTCCCTAAAGATATAACCTCCCTGGATTGATAAGGTAAACAAAACTAACCTTTTTATTGTGGCAATTATTCTTGTACATCTGGAAGTTCCTTAAATAAAAAGTTAGTTTTACGTTTCCATAGAGGTATTTCAATCTGAAGAACTAGGCTGCACAGACTATTTTGATTAAACACAGAAGAAACAAAGTTGATGAAAAGAACAGGACACTCTCCCCTGACAGTGAGGAACTGTGTACGTTCAGTATGGCTAGAAAAGGATTAACAGGACAAGGAGAACAGATTTATAAAAATATAGCTCATTAGAGTCCAAAGAAAAGAAATATTTCTGGCAGACCAACCATAACTCAAGCCGACCTGTACCAGCTTCTTAGTGTATATGAAGAAGCTTTAAGCTCCTACACAGATATTGCATAAAGGCCAAATACACAGATAAAGGGAGGAAGAAAGGTACCAAGAAGATACAGGTTATACTTGGATCTACACTTAGTTGTACATTGATGGAATTGCTCAGGATGAAAAAGGGGTCAGTGTGGCAGACAGAAAAGATGGAAAAAAGATGAGAAAACGCTTTTTTTCCCCTGTTCTGTTCTCCAACTATTGTATCTCTGGCAGTAAGTATATTTACTGATATACCTTATAGATCCTCTACTTTTACATAACTGGTGAATAAATATAAGGTCAAAACAATATGCACTGAGTATGAGTATGTATTGTTACACAACAGGAAGAGAGAAGAAGACGACTAGCACTGGGAGTACAATTGAACTAAATTGGACCAAATATCACCAAGAATAAAAATCTATTTTAATTGACAGAAGTTGTTTGTCTTACAACCCAACTGAATCAGATATTCTTATCTTTCCATCTTTCTATCACTATTGTTAATTATATACTCGTAAGACTTCAAATCTATGTTAATATATAACCAGGAATCCTCCTAAACTGTGTCTGCAGGTGATTACAGGCAGAATCAAAAAAAGTCTGCAGAACTGATAAACATTATAGAATAGTTCTACTTGTTTTCTGACGAACAATAAAAATCAAATCCTCCTAAAGATCAAGGATGTTTTGATACCTATTTCTTGCTCTGGCCATGCTTTTAGATTTTCTTCTTTCAAAACGTTCTTCATCTGAAGAGGTTGTATCACTGCTGTGAATGGCATGCTTCTTTCTCCTATTGAAGTGGCAAAATGAACTCAGTCCTTTTTGCAGTAGAATGACACATTTTAATTCTTTTATAAAAAACAAAATTTAAACAGCAAGTACAGTACAGTTCAGGTTTAAGATGCATGCAAATTTTAGTTTTATTAAGTATCAAAATAATCTCAATGGGGAGTAACATCTGATTTCAACATGACCACTACTAAAACAGTAGATCCCCATAAGATACGTGGTCCAGTCCATGTTACCTCAGCAAGTGTGACTGAGTATTCAGACAATAAGCTGCTCGAGTTCATCAGGCAGCAACTGTACTTAGGAAAGCTTCCAGCCACATCAGGATGTCCTTACTCAGTCTGGTGCTTCCCTTTAAGTATTCTTCGAACAAATTCCGTATTTCCTAAAGCATATGGTCTCTTTTTATGAGGTCATTAATTCTGAGTAGCAGAACAGTTTTACAAAATACTTGTACTGTAGTTTAACTTCTGCTCTGAATCTAAGTATAATTATTCAAAGTCTGCATGAACTATTTCTTATTTTACTATGACAATATTTCAGAAAACTGAGTATTTCAGAAATATTAGAGAATGTACATTACATTTTCTGTACAAAAAGGTGCTCAGCTTGATATCAGTTTGAAAAAAGTCAGCAACTCTTTTCTGTACTTGCAGCACCCCTGTCTCCATTCTGTTTATCACAAACCTTCTACTGGTATTATGAAGTACTATGAAATTCATTTTTGTGTGCTGATCAGGATCTGAACCCAAGATACAATTCAACACACACAAGTGTGAATGAACTGTACAATCACTGATGAGCATTTTGAAAATCAAAAGCTAACAGAAACATACTGAGAAAAGCAAACAACAACGTACCAAAGACTGTCACTTACCTGATATGGCTTCTTCTTGCAGGAGATCTGTGAATATCAAACAGTGTATTTTCCCTCTTTTTCTGATGAGCTGGCACTAAGTAAGAGAAGTTGCATGTTTGTAACATCAATTACAAAAGAATAATAATCTGAATGAGGAACTAATGTAAATGCAGCACAAAAGTGCTGAATTATTGCTTTACCAATCATGTTACTGAAGGGGGAGAGGAGGAAAAACAAAACTCTTATGCTTTGTTTCACAGAATGTAATTCATTCAGGGCACCAGCATTTTTAGTTTATTTGCAGGGCATGAAACCACCACATACAGAAACCTCTTCACAGCTGGTAATAATGGATGCCTTGAAATTTCTCTGAACAAATGAAGCACAGCTTTTCTCTATCACAGACTCAATTTCCAAGCTGCCTTAAGATAAAGGACACCACATACAACACTAATCTAAACAAAATATGCACAGAATACATTATTTTAAACAAAAGTATTAAAATGTTCAAAATCAAGAGAAACTACGCTGAATCCTGTATGGCTCCTTAACGGTATGTCCTGTGAGGAACGGCTAAGGACACAGGGTTTGTCCAGTCTAGTTTGCAGAAAGGAGGCTGAGGGACAACAGCTTCCTAAGGAGAGGAAGAGGAGAGGGAGTTGCCAATCTCGCCTCCCTGGGATCCAGTGACAGGACATGTGGGAATGGTTCAAAACTGCATCAGGGCAAATTCAGACTTGACATTAGGAAATGTTTCTTTGCTGAGAGGGCTCTCAAACATTGGATTAGGCTTCCTAGATAGGTGGTCGATGCCCCAAGCCTGTCAGTGTTGAAGAGGCATCTGGATCATGCCCTTAAATGCTTGTAACTTTTAGTCAGCCTTGCGTTGCATGGGAACTCAGTCAGAGATGAAGAGTAGTCATCCAACTTTTCCCTTCCCACACCCATGGTATTCTCGGAGGTCAGCAGAGCAGGACTCCATGAGCACTGTCTAGTTCCTCACCTATTGGAGGGGCCTGGTATCTTTCAACAGTTTTTCTCTGTCTGAGATTATATGGCCGATCATTTTCTTCTCCCTCAGCTTCTTCTACTTCTATATCTCCATCTTCTTCCTGAGACTCTGTTGGGGCGAAAAATATTTTCAGAACACTTCTACTTGATGCCAGAGCTATCTTCATCCTAAAAATTAACATTGCAATGGTCACTGAGAATTATTCCCCCTCATATTAATTAACACAAACTGGCAAATCACTGGAAATTTGAAGATAAATCTACAGCAAATTCCTTCTAGTTTCCCCATAGAAAGTTGTGGAAAAACAACAGAAAGAAGAATAAATGCAGTCAAATTAGTTTTAGTTGTGAAGTATCACTTCTACTACCTTTTCTTCAGTAACTATCCTTCAAATTAAGAATAATGTCTTTTGTCTCTTTTCCCATGGGAGCCTCAGAAAATCTAGTATTTGACACAGCATGAAAATAAGTACAACTTTACTAGGCCCAATAACATTTTTACACAAAGCAAATAACACGCTGTATAAAGGTCCATCTATTAACAGGATCAGACTTTCTGTCCATGGATCTCAGAATTAAGACTACATTCTTATTAACTGCAACAGACCGTACCTCTCCCAGCAGTTTCAGTTCAAAATCAAGATACACTATGCTGAACCCTGTATGGATCCCTGAAGTTCGAGTCTGATTTCTTAAGGAAGCCAAGTAGGCTGTTGACCATGCCATCAAAGTTAGCCATAATCCCTTCTTTCTCAATACTTTTTGAATCCACTAGCCAGTTTAATCCAAACTTTTAAAGGAAAGTAGAATTTCAAATGCAGTTGTATGTCTACAAGCCTTCTAAAATTCAGTAAATGGATAGAAAACAGAGACTTTAATTAATACATTTCCCAAACGCAGGATGCAGAACTATTACACATTCCTCCTGGTAATGGTCACCTAGCATACAAGAAATAGCAAGCCAGTTAGAATATGCATAGTTGTAAGCCTACATGCATCACATCCTGGCTTCCACCAGAAGATTGTTATACCGATTATTAGGAAAGTTCCAATTACTTACTGTTACAAAAAAGAGGAGTATGGAAACATAGTATATAAAAATGTAGAAAACAGGCTTCGTTTTGATACTTTCAGATAAACTTGCTTTTGTTTAAAGAAAAATATGTAGAGATCTCCAAAACTTCTTGTACTTTACTGCAAATAAGTACTTATTTGTAGTACTGTACTTTACTGTATTTGCAGTACAGTACTGAAGTGTACTTATTTGCAATAGTCTTATAATTGTTCTATTTAATAACTCCAAACCCATATCCAAAACCAAATTACTTTCTGTAGTGCAATATAGGGCTATCTTGCATTGAGAAGAGCTTTGGGTTTTAAGTATTTCAGACAAACCCTTACAATTCTTTACAACCCATACCTTCTTCTTCCCCTTCTGTGGACACTTCATGGTGGTTCTGAATCCCATAGCTATTTCTCCTCAGTGATTTCCTCCTTCTTTTCACTCGAGAATACATATCCATGTTTTCCTGGAATAAAATTCACATACACCCCCATCAGTACCGTCCCATGTCGCTCAATGTTAGCCTGCAGTTCAGTAAGCAACACTCCACACAATCTCTATCGCCTAAGTGTTTTTCAACAAAGCCCTCCACAGGTAGACTACAAAACCAGTCTCATTTCATAAGTTTCTCAGATAGTGCCTAAGTCCATCTAATACACAGTTAACATCAGTATCAAGCCGGTTTAGGGAACAAAGCACGTGACAGTCCCTGGTCCTGTTTTCAGACTACCAGAGTGTGCTTCAAACCAAAGGAGAACCACCACAGTACATCATGAGAGCACAGCAGTCAGTTCAGCAATAAAGAAAACATTATTTAGTATATATTATTAATACTGTTCTGAATTTATCAAGTTTTTAATGTTATCCACTGAAGAGGATTTGAAACCTTTTAATGGAGCTACAGACAAATGCATAGAGACTGCAAAAACAAATGCACTTCCCTTTGATATTACTTTTATCCAAGATCTGGGACACTCCGCACTTACAAATTCTGTATCTGTCCACATCCGTAGCCGTTCTACTTCCCCAGACCGCCTATTTCTCCTGATGTTAATATTATCCATTTCCTGTAGGACAGCTTCAGCAGTACTAAAATACATGCAACAGTTAACACAAAAAAATTTAGTCTTAAAATAGTAGACATGCACAACTTTTTATATAACATCCATCAACTTAACACACAGACCTTGGCTATCCAAGATCTACAAGTCAACTAAATATACAAATTAATTAAAATCTGAAAATTTTAGGATAGCTACTTGAATTTATCAATTAACAACAAAACCAACCATAATAAGGAAAACTGAAAGATGAACCTACAGAATACAAGCAAAAGAAGAAATGCTGATGCTATTAAAATTCAAGGTTCAAATCAGTCTGCAGCTTCTTAAACATCTTAAAAAATTTTTTTGCTCAGTGTAAATTGTAGCACATAAATTTGTAACTGCTTAGATGTTAGATTAGGTGTCAAATAAGATTATGTTTCTAGAATAAGAAAGTAAAGCCTTTTACCTACATAATTACAATACTGGGAAAGCAATTAATGCCTCCACCCCATAAGCTTTACAGCTTCTTACCCTGGCCTCAGAAAGTCACTAATACATAAAGGTTTGGGTTTTTTAAATGTTAAATCAATAACACCTAGAATTTCATCATTCAGCATGTGACCTCACTACCATTTCTCTTCTACTATTTAATTAGTCTAAATTTTCATTATCTGAAGTATTTGTAAACAGCTGTCAAAACCATGGAGGTGTATAAATAATAACCTTGGCCAAGATGCTCCATTGCTAAGGAAGAAAACTAGAGAGTATTACCCAGGCCAAGTCAATTATTTGGCCACCTGTCCTGAACACCAAGTTACTGCTTTCCACAGATATCATTGGAGACTTCCACTGGAATTCTACTATAATTTTATAATAATTGTAAGAAGGCAGGAACTTTCACTTCCTTTCTTTCCAGCTGTTTAAAAGTAAATCTAAAGGGTGAAGCCTGCCTAGAAAGAAGTCTGTAAAGTTCTAGTTACAGAAGATGGTAAAGTCGAGATTTCATTATGGATGTCCCTCTCAGTTTTAAACAATTCTTCTAAAATATCTGTCATGTGACATAACCATTTCAAGTAAAATGATGTGGCAGTTTGCTACCAAAGAAAATAGGGTTGGAGGGACCTGGAAAAGCCCACCTGCTCTGCCAGGCAAGAACAAACTACACAATACCTAAATCATTCCTGACAGACATTTGTCTAACCTGTTCTTAAAAATCTCCAGTGATTATGGGACACGCTGTTATCAGTGTGAAGGGTACAAGTTCATATACAGACTTCAGTACCATGATCTTATCAAATTACAGACTTCATGGCAGACTTTTTCCTATTGTCAATGTGGAGAGGGACATTCAACTGCAACTAGAAAAAATAAATGTAACTCAATGTAAATTTGTAAACTGATACCAAGTACTTACTGAGCAAATTGAAAAAGAAGATTAAATTAATAAAGGTTCAACAGAATGCATTTAACAATAAAGATCATACTTGGCAAGTAAATGTTTGTTTAAATCATTTTCCAAGAGCAAGCAGTCTCTCACAGATGTGACTATTAAAATCCATTTTACAGGTGGGAAAATGGTAACGTATTAAGTGACCTGCCCAGGGCCACACAGAAATAATATTTCAAGAAAAGTATTTCTGGCTCCCATTCCTATGCTCAGACCAGACCGTGACTCCCTCTCTGACCTACTTTGTCTGCACAGTAAATGCCAAAAAGTGACACCCACCCTGTGTGAATTACTAACAAATGGTAAAAACAAAAACAAAAACAAGCTACGAACTTTTGGTATTTTATGATCAAAATCATACAAGCAAAATCTAGAACGCTTCCAAGCACTGTTGCTGATCACCAATTTACATCACATTTAGGGTATCACTACATAAACAGGTTACTAAGAAACAAACTACAGTGTGGATTTACAGCATGTCAGCCACTCTGCAATAACTGCCAACATACACAGTTTTATCCAGGTGTAAACACAGAGTAGCTTACTCCTCAATGGAAGTCTGGTAAGTTGCTTTGCATTTAGAGCATGGATAACACAGGCAGTTACAGCACAGGACCCAGCCTGTAACTCAAACCACAATCTAGCTTACCTCAATGCTAATACATTCCCAGAGTAAAACACATAGATGGCACTGGAAGACAAGGTTTTCTAACTTTAAAAAAAAATCATTAAGATGCTTTGTGAATACAACTGAAGTATCCCCACATACCTGTTTACTAGCTGATCAAACAATAAACTCTGATTCAAAGTTTCAAATCTGTTTTTCCTGGACCGACAACTTTTTCTGACTTCTATATCTCCGTTTATGCAAGCATGGTCCCCATCTCCCTTTTTTTCCCCTCGAAGGGGGTGGCTTTTGAGAGCTAAGAGAAATTTGTATTACTACTTCAAAATGCAGGAAACAACATTTTCACAAATAAGAATTAGTAAGAGAATACTTTGCAAGGACAATAAAACAAAAGTTATGGAGCACAGTATAAGCACTCATATTCACTAAAGAAATATATTTTTTAACTTCCTATCATAGTTATTTTACAAGCTATTTCTTCAGACTCAAGCTTGTTTCCTTATATGATAATCTTATTTTATTATGAAAATTTGGCATTCAAATATCCATTTAATATTTTTAAGTTAAAATCAACACTAAAATGCACACTTGGCCCCCAGTTTCAACCCTTAGTCTTTCAAGTACAGTATCAAAAGGTCAGATATAACATATTGATTTCACAAGCAAATCTATACCAGCTACTCTGTACAGTGCCATACAAAAAGAGATCCCACTCCGGATTGTTCCTCAGGCATCACAATAAATAATAAAAATACCAAATATGCTTATGGGTTAACATATAGAGCCAACACAGAACTAAACGAGACAGAATTGATGAAAAAGGGACACGAAAGACAAAGCGATTTTAGCTGAGATATGCAATGAGGTGGCAAGTTTGTAAGGTACAAGCATATAGGAAAAGTGTTTAAGGTAGCAGGAGCTGCAGACAAGGCAGGTCTCTCTAAAGCAATAGCAGGGTTATGTAAAGAACCACAAAAGGCCAAATTTTAAATGAGCAAAGAGAGTAAGTAAATTAAAGAGACCAGCTGGGAGAGGATGGCCAAAATTGGTTCATAACAGTAAATTTGGGAATTAAGGAAAACATCACGATTGTGGCCAAGAGGTCTGAATTGAGAAGAGAAATGGAATTTCATCTAAGAATGTTCCCCATGTCCATAGAGAGCATCCAAGATGTTGACAGAAGAAAACTGAGCCAAAACAATAACTTCTCTGCTCAAAATGGTCAGAGTAATCAGTAAAGTTATCAAAAATATATGCAACTGAAAATCATTGACATAAATTGTTAAATGTAAAAGTAGATAGAAGAGGTCCACTGTAATACACTTACATAAGCTACGTCCATTTGGAAGTGTAGCACCAGGCTGAGAAGTTAACCTAGGAAACAATTGTATTAGACACACAAATAATGTTAACACTCTTTTGCCAAGCAGAAGTTATACTGTGAAAATAAACTTTAAACACAGAATGTTACACCATATACTATGACTTCAAAATCTTTGTGACATGTAGCCTCTGAAGAGTCTGCTTCATGCCCAACATTGGAATGAGGACAAAATTGCCAAATACCAATTATATGAATCCCCCCAATTATCTAAACATCTCTTTTATTAATCCCTCCAGTGTTCCCTCATGCCACGTCCTACTATTAACTCTCCCCTTAAGTTTCAGACCAGAAACTTAATATAGCTCTTCAAAGGCAATTATCATTCAAACACTTTGGATAAACCAGTAGAAGCAACAAAACTTTGGGGAAAAGGCTCAGCAATTCAAGATAACTATTAGACCCACAGCTTTGGATGCAAAGACATGTCACAGTGGGTTCTACATGAGTAACGATAAGAGTTGCAGTATGCTGGCCAAATTTTCATTTGACATAGCAATCTAAATTCTCCTAGCCACATTAAGTATCTTTTTATTTCTCAGCATTTTTAACATGTACCAGTCTACGCTTATAAACAAAAGAAATAGAAGGTGCATGAGTTTCAGTACATTCACAGATGACCATGGCACATAATATGCTATATTTAATATATTCTGTTATAAAAGGGAAAAACAAGCAAAAAAAGAGATCTATTTTAAGATTTACATAGTTTTTAAATATAATTCATCCCAGCAGATGTCTAATAGAGAATTACAGTCATTCTTACATACAAAGCATTGCAAGAATGATTTTGATTTTTACATAAATATGAAATACACAGCTGCAAAAGAATCAGTATTAAATGAAAGGTCAAGGCCCAGGAACATACTGTCTTATAATTACTTGTAATCATGTGAAGAACCTTATGAACACTGGAATGTTTTGTAAAATATTATTAATCAGAGTTATAAAACGAAACTAATTGCTTCTCTTTCAAGTTATAAAAATGTGGTAGGATTGAGGCTATATTTACTAAAATACAGTAATTTACTTGAGTCCTTATAACCAAAGAGAGGCTGAAAACAACAACGGAAAGAAACTTGACCATTATCCATTCCACAGATGATAACACTGATTTCCTAATTAAAATATGTCTTCTTATAGCTTGAGTACATAAAAATACCAATTAAGTCACTAAATTCGGATGTATGAAGAAACTAGAATTCAGACTGCATCTCAAAATTACTTTCCATTTTTGCACAAATACACATAGAAAGAAAACACAAAGATGAGAGGATTGATGTAGCCCACGTCCATAGTCTTTTTCCACTAAAAGAAAGTTGTATGAAAACAACACTCTTCAAAAGTACTCTTGAGCATGAGCTGCAGCTCACTGCAGAAATAGCATAAGCAGGTTAACGATACACGAAAAATTGGTATGAATTCATTTTTCTCTTGGCACCAAGTTACCTGGACTGTCCAGTTGAGATGCTCCATTCCTCTCGCTGCCCAGTACTGCGTGATTTTGATTTGTCTTTGCACACAGGATCAGCATGTTTTGAGGTACGTTTGGCGGGAGGAGATACGTGGCTATCACTCAAACTAGCATCACTACCTTCATCTTTCTGAAAAGTAAAAAACATCAGGCCATACTTAATTGCCTCATTTTTATGTAACCTAAGAGAAGAGGAGGAAACTACAGCTTAGTAAAAGGGAAGTCTCTATCGCCAGCTTGTATGAAATACTAAAAATATTTGTTCTGAAAATATTACCAGAAGCTGTAAGAATATTGAATTTTAAATATTAAACTATTCTATAATACTTCACATATATTTCTGAACACACATTCAGTTTCTCTAACTCACTATATTTTGCATATCATACATGACACTGCTACGGTTACCCTACTTGCAAAAGAACTAATAGTGCAGTAAAGAGAAAAAAGGCCTTAGGAAAATTAAGATATGTAGAAACACAGCATGAATTTATTCTACTGACATTATCTGTGCCATTAAAATGCTTAAACAGTCACATTATGCTCTTCCTTCTTGTAAGAGTTTTGCAAGACCCTGTTCTCTTCTTTAGACTGTCAAACACAAATAGGACTAACTGCAAGTGCACTTCATACTTCCATGGTGCTTTTTGTCTAATGTGTTCATTAACAGCATTATACACACCAACAACATTAGTCTTAACACCAATAAGAATCACCTACACACTATCAGAGGGGTTTTCTGTCATGCTTATCAGGGGTAATGTATACAGAAATTCAAAGACAGTAGCAAGGGATTACTTCAGAGCTGCACATAAGAAATGGTCAGACAGCAAATTTTGGAGGATCTGCTTCTGTTACGGTGAACTACAAAAAAAATTAAAATCAAGATTCTATAAATTCATACATAATTTATAATTGTAGCTTACGGAAACTGTCTTCATTGAAAACTCTAAATATCCTCCCTTGCAACGACAGAGTAACTAATTTCCAAATATGAAGGTCCAGGAATTGTCAGTAAGTGCTTAAGAACAGAAGATAATTTTACTTATATGCAAGGAGATAATCACAGAAGGTCCATTTGTTCATCATGCTTATTAATAACAACAATCTGATTTGTACTCCAGATAATTCAACATCCTGATGTCTCACGTACTCAAGAAAATTAAAAAGAAAAAAAGTCTTGTTCTGAAGAGAGGAAGACAGACTATCACAGCACAGTACTTAAAAAGTGGCAAAGCCTAAAAAAGCCCAAATGTACAGGTGCAGCTCGACAAGACAGCTCAGCACCACTGAACCTTGGGACTGGCCCATGCACACCCTACCTGGCTGCACCACTCCAACTTCCTTTGAACTTCCTCTGATGTTTCTTTGACCCACCACAGATGAAACCCACTCAAAAGTTCATACTCCTCTGGTTATATTAGCTTCCTACCCGGTTAGTAGGAAGTTAGTGAGGTGAATAATTTCACTGAGGAATCAGACAAGTAAAAAGACAGTGCAAGAAAAAAACCATGAGGTGAGGACAGGACCACTGCCTACAGGAAGAGCAAGCTGTGAGTGAAACAGGCTGCCTGCAATATGACTTAACATTTTGTCCCCCACTATGTATTATTAACAAATATTAACTAATATTAAATACTTACAATACTAATAAATACTGTATTCATTATGATATAATCTTTATTTACTGAATATGCTACATGTGGGCTTTATTTATAAACCCACATAAAAAAAAGGTATTTTCATAACTCTGCAACTCCAAAATACCAACTTTTCACAAAATTTTAATAGTGCACATATTTTCTGCTGAGTTCTGTAAGCATTTGTGTATGTACTTTTTGCTTTAATCAGCCACATGTTTATTTGTGTGCTTAAATACATCATTGCTAAATCAATTTTAGTAACTACTTACTGAAACTACAAGAGCTACCCTGTGCGGGACAGAAGCAGAGTTTCAAGGTAAGCCACAGAACCAGTTTTAAACCGGCTAGGCAAGACAGAGAAAATGAAACTAAGGAAGAGGAACAAGCATATAATGAAGCTTTACAAGGGCTAACATTAAAGCTATTTTGTGAGCAGTGAAATTAATAATGCACAGGTTCCTATACCTCATCTTTCTACCTCTTCCCATGCAAAACTCCTAACTCCTCCCAGGTCTCCTGTGTCCACCTTTCTCTGCATTTCCTCCAGCTACCTGCCTCTGGTCCCAAGTCTCAAAATTAACTAGTATTCCTCATTTGTCCTATCCTTTTATTGGTCAAATGCAACGCAGCAATGTAGTTACTTTGGAGTTACGTGCATGTCAAGTGGCCAGCTGGCAGGTAAGCCAAAATATCAGCGATTAACCTGGAGACAAAATCAACTACATCAGGTCTCCCTCTGCTACTGAATTACCAATATTCACAAAATTTATAAATGCTGAGTATCTTTGAGATCTCTAAATCAGTCAAATGAACAGATACTGGCCAACAGCTTCAAAAACTGGGAGGGGAGGCTAACCATCAGTGTGATCACATCGGTGCCATTGCCTAAGGAGCTGGACTAGTAATGAAGGGGTTTACTTAACGGAGGTGATAATTCCTGGTTATTCTTTGTTTAGAATACTATTTTCAGTTGGGCTTTATTTGTCTGCATATTAACTGTACAGAGTAATTTAGCAGGTACAAAGCAAGTCTAAATTTTAAGACAGTTAAGCCCAAATATTAATTTAAGTTAGGATGCCTGCTGTAGTAGACGCTCTAACATGCAAAAAGTTTTACCATGAAGCAGTGACAAAGCTACTACAATGAGAAATCACTGTGATTTTAGATGTATCTAGTAAGAATCCAAGCTCCATTTTCCAGTTAACAATCTTAAAAATTCAAGCTCTAAGGAATCAAATCACACCTAGTCTGCCATCCAGAAATCTCACCTACCTACAGTAAAATACCGAGATGGAGCTTTCACTACACTCAAGAGATTAGCCAAATTGGGATATGCTACAACAAGAAAAGAAATTAATTTCAGTTTGAGAAGCCTTTTCAGAGAGCAGTCTATCCACTGCTTCCTCCCATTTATAGCAAAAGAGGTCTAATGATTCCACTGCACTCAGCTTGCTCCCTCAAGTAACTGGGTCTCAAACCATTTATACGTTTTATGATTAAAAATAGTACTTCAGTTCAACTCAGAAACTTGTTACTTAACAGTACACAGATCATGAAAATGTTCTGGGACTAGAAAGAGTAATGTATGATACAAGCTTCAAACTTAAAAATTAAGAAATTAATAATGCAATTGCAGAAGTAGGAACCAATGCACTGAACTCCAAGCTCCTAATGAAACACTGGCACTGAAGCAAACGCACTCACATGCTGAGAGAATGCAGAGAATATGAATTAATAAAATCTTAATCATGTCATAAATTGCCTGAAGGCATACCAAAGCCACAAAGAAAAAGCAAGCATGGAAGAATCAAAAAATGAGTTTACGTAGTGTCGGGTAGCACAAAGAGGTAAACAATATTTACTGCAACGGTATTGATCTACCAGAAACGAGACCCACCAAATTCAAGCTGTAATCCAGAACAACCAGAATCCAGCACAGCTTCCCACGGAAAGCACTTTCAGTACAGTGAGTAAGTAAATAACTGGAGTTAACAGGATACAATCCACGGTCTAGACTGGCAAAACAGTCTTCATTATTTTTGGATTCAAGAGTAAAATGGAATGTGACAGGTGAATGAATACTGCACTTTCACTGTTGAGCTAAGATTCAACAGCATGTCTTGCAGAGGTAGTGGGCAAACACTGGAAACACACCTTCACTGAATGCAGTTGACTGCTGGTAGCGCTGAATCTAGAAACAAAATCTAAAATGAGTAAGTAAATAAAGCAGTAAGATAAATATAGCTGCATAGTTACTCGTTTTCTCTACTTTTTATGAAAAGGAGAAAGATGGAAAACGTGTTTATAATACACACATTCATGAACAAGCTATAAAAACACTGCTATACAATATTACCTGTAGTCTCTTCCATATCCATCCCTGAATTTCAAAATAAGAATTTGATCCTAACAGAGCTTAATTTATAGGACAGGCAAGTCCTTAAGTTTTGAAAGAGCACAAACTAGAAATAAGTTAACAAAACTGACAACTTGTTAATCTATCCTTTTAGGGAAAAAGTGACACCACCAATATAGCCTTTCAGTGTGACTGAAGGACACACATACAAAGGGAGGCCTCACTGACAAGGGCTTGCCTTCAGCTGTGTCACAGGGACCACCCAGTTAAAGCATGATAGCTGATTAATTTTAAAGTCAGAATACAAAGATCACTTCTGGCATAGTGAAGGGGAGTCCATTTCTTCTGGTTTTTAAGCTGAACCTCCCGGCCAAGAGAATATCCAAAGAACTCCTCGCTACACTGCTGGTCTCAACGCTCCAAGATCCACAAGTCTTGGTAAGACAGGATGAGTATGAACCACTTCTATTCCTGTCATCTTTAAGTACACGAAGGCAAGTTCGTCGAGTTTTTGAGTAAGGGCTGACATTCAAACCACAACCACACCTTGCAATTTCTGAAAAAGACTCCATCTGGTTTGCCACAGGTTCGGCTGTAGTAAAACACAGGCATGCAGACATGAATATTTGACTTTTCCACCATGGTCAAACTTGCTCTCCTTGCCATCCACTTTGTGGGTCACACCCTTCTCATAAGCCTCTGACACACCCTGAAAGTTAGCACAATTGCTCATGCAACTTCACAAGTCAGACATGAGAGTTTCCAACCTAGTGTCTTAAACCTTTCAGCATCTATGTTTTTCTCTTTGCTATGACCTCTTCCTTTGTCTAAGACATGAAATTAAGACACAATAACATTCAATCTTCAACTGATCCATGCTATTCCTCTGCATTTTGTTAGAAGTACATACTATTTTAAACAGTTTTTCTTTTTGCCCCACTGACAAGCACAAAACACCCCAAAATTTACTTTTGTCTCAATAGTAACATTTTCAAGAAATTTGCTTTAGCTACAGGTTTTCAAAAGTCTCTGCTTCTAACTTCAGTTTATTCTTTGCTTCTGATATTTAAAATAACTTTTTCCTGACTCTCTGAAAAGACAATGACTTGAGACATCTCGATCTATTTTTACTAACTTTGGAGAAACTGAAGCCAGGTCCTACAGTTGCTCCAACCAAAATTTAAAATGTACCTTGTGAATAACAATGCATCTTCTCAGATGTCCAAGAATATTAATAATGTGGATTAATATTTTAAAAGTACAAGTGAAAAAAATCCTATCTACCTTTTCCCCTAACAGGCAAAGTTTTGTGAAAATAGGCTGTGCATAAAAAGAAATGCAATACATATTCAGGGATATTTAATGCATTTAAATAAACATTTTTATCCCAATGGTATAAAAAGATAAAAGTTGTCTTCCAAAACCTTCACTTAATGAAAAAATGTGATTGTGTCCCTCGTGTACCAATTAGTTAAGCTGATCACACATCTTTGCCCTCAGATAACCTCGCTCTCAGTTAACAAATAACTTATTTTTTCTGTGTTTGAACTATAACATCATTGCAAACATACCAATAAAAGACACCAAAAACACTCTCTATCTTTCTGTCCAGTGATTCTGGATAAACCACTTGCTCCCTTGTGTATCGGTTTCTGCAAAGGTAAAAAGTATGGATTAAAACATGAACTTCTACAAATTTATCACATTAAAGATCTACTTCAAGATCTATTGATGAAAGTTAGGTAAGAGCTAGGTATCCTTCCTAGCGCATTTTTGGGCTAGGCATAATAAGCAATTAAAAAAATCAAAAGGCTTCACAATCTCTTTGAGATATTTTTAGTTTTACTCTTATTTGGTTCCAAGTCCTAGTAACTAGATCAAACAAATTTTCTACCATGACTGCAATGTCATCTGACCAGAATCTAACATATCCCTTCCCTTCAAATCCTAAATTCCCCACTTTGCTATACAGTGTCTTCACCAAAAAGAACAAACAAACAAACAAACAAAAAAAGACTAAATCTGTCCTTTATGGTCATTACAAATTTTCAGTAGCTGAAACGCTCTCAGCAGCATGCTCAAACTAAGGACCACACCTTGCCTTACACATCTGCACTATATCCTAATTTCAGGATGACACATTGCACGACCCACTCTCTCCAGCACCAGCACATCCTAAGAATCTCCTCTTCCCTCCCCCCACCCCAACCCACATTATCCTGTCGAATGCCTTCAGCCCCTCTTCTATGGGAAGACTGGCTACCTGCTTGGTGGGAAGAGGTAAGACCTGATACACTTGTCTGGGGGAAGCCAGTAACATGACTCAACTTGAGGATGCATAATACAGCAGGCTGTATTTATGTCTGTACAGTATGTACGACCACATGTTAAACATCTACCTTTGTGTCCTAAAAATCCAGTGTAAGTATACTGCCCATGCCTTCAAATGACAAGAAGCTGGGGGGCAGGGGGAGGGAATGTATTTCCTTTAAAGTGTATTAATTACCTTACTAATAACTTCAAGTTTCATTAAGGGCCATATGTGTTAACCTTACTGATAGCTTAAGAAGAGCTAAAATTGGCCTAGAAGAACCCATCTCTTAGTTGCAGTTCTCTCATTTTCACTTGTTTGCACACAGTCATTTATCAGACATTGGCTTTCCACAAGTGTTAAGGAAAACTAACAAGATTCATGCTTAAGTGCTTGATGAACTTGGAATAAACAACTATTAATGCTGTATTTCATTGATGATAATGACAGTAAAGAATGTCTCCAGTGCAGGATGATTGAAATTCTTTTAACATTCAGCTTCTGTGGTATTTTTCAGTAAGCAATGCTTACATCAATAATAGCCATTAAGAATATAGAGAATACCATCATCTAGGCTTTTTCAGAAAAAATAAATTCTTCCCAACTCATTCAGGTAAAAAGCTGTGATGTTTTTGCATGAGAAGATTCACTTTATTTTTTCAACAGATCTCCATTGTATTTCCTGGTACTCTCCAATTCCAGAATTACAGGTTATTTAATAAATGTGAAAACTCTGGAGGGAAGTTAAAAGTTTGCAAGTTAAAAATAGAAACCGCTACCTACAACACTATTTAATGGGAATTTTCACACTTGCAAACATTCCCTCTGTCTATAACAGAAAAAGACACCCATTCATATCCAGGTTGAGTGCCCTTCACTGACTTTTGATCTAACATCCAAAAAACTCTTGCAGTCTATGGGCTACTTGTGGATTCATGAACGAAAGGAAGAATCAGCTACAGAGTAGCCTCTGACAAACTATGACAGAGCCCACAAATAGCAAGCTGAGGTTTGTCCTCAACCCATCATCACTGCGCTGCTCCAAGCATTTTCCACCACAAGCATTCCTCTCCCCTCCTTTGTGCCTTCACTAAAACCAGGGTGATATTGTGACCAGCAGGTCGAGGGAGGTGATTCTCCCCCTTTGCTCTCGTGAGACCCCACTGCAGTACCGCATCCAGCTCTGAGGCCCCAACAGAAGAAGGATGCAGAGCTGTTGGAGCAAGTCGAGAGGAGGCCACAAAAATGCTCAGAGGGCTGGAGCACCTCTGCTATGGAGACAGGCTGAGAGATTTGGGCTTGTTCAGCCTGGAGAAGAGAAGGCTCCAGGGAGACCTTAGAGCAGCTTCCAGTGCCTAAAGCAGCTGACAAGAAATCAGCAAAGGTGCTTTTGACATGGGCATGTAGAGACAGAACAAGGCAGAAGGCTTTAAACTTTAACTGAAAGAGGAGAGATCTAGATTAGATACAAGGAAAAAATTCTTCCCTGTGAGGGTGGTGAGGTGCTGGCACGGGCTGCACAGAGAACTTGTGGCTGCCCCATCCCTGGCAGTTGGACGGGGCTTGGAGACAGCTGGGAAGGTGTCCCTGTCCATGGCAGGGGGGTTGGAACTAGATGATCATAGAATCATAGAATGGTTTGGGTTGGAAAGGACCTTAAGATCATCTAGTTCCAACCCCTCTGCCATGAGCAGGGACACCTCGCACTAAACCATGTCGCCCAAGGCTCTGTCCAGCCTGGCCTTGAACACCTCCAGGGATGGAGCATTCACAAGTTCCTTGGGCAACCCATTCCAGTGCCTCACCACCCTCACTGTAAAGAACTTCTTCCTTATATCTAACCTGAACTTCCCCTGTCTAAGTTTAAACTCATTACCCCTTGTCTTATCGCTACAGTCCCTGGTGAAGAGTCCTTCTCCAGCATCCCTGTAGGCCCCCTGCAATCAGAGGGATGGATGGGAGGTAAGGGGAAGCAGAAGGATGTGGGGAAGAGGACTAGTTTGAGCCAAACCAGTAACCTGATCCTGATCCAGGTGATCAAATGGCCAGCAAGCATTAGTATTGGCAAGTCTATTTGTTTTCACAATTAAGGAGTTAACCGCCTGCAGCACACATGAAATCACATACTTTCAGAAGAGCAAGTGTAGAGAAGAGGTCTCTACTTGCTGCATGCGGGTCCACACCTCACTCGGAAGTTTTTTTAGAAATCTACGTAACGGAAGTTTTTAAAACCACTGATCTTCCTATTTTAATACTGAAGGAATACTAAAAGCAAGGCATTTTTACTCAGAACCATATTAACCATTTCCATGTGTTTCTAGACTATGTTAACTAGACTTTTAAAGCAAAATTATATTTATGTAAACATTCAAGAATAATTACAATTCAAAAGCGGAAAAAATTAAAACAGTCAAACAAAAAGTTTTTTCCCTACCCTTAGTCCTCAAAAATCCACCTTGTTTCTGCTGAAAAACCCCATCCCAAAGAACATCTGGAGGACATGACCTCCTTTCAGTACTACTATAAACCTAAACAAAGACACAAAATGATCTGAATGAGGATAGCAAGTAGAAGAACAGAGAGAACCCTTGGACCAGAGGGGTCCCTGAAGTTCGGAGATGACCAGGTAATCGAGTCAGTAAACTAAGCAAGGACGTCTCTGTAGCAAGTGAAACTACAGGAAAGTGGCCTCCTGTGTGAAAGAAAACGAAACACAACGTGGGATTAAAACCACTTCTGTATCTCCAGCTACAAAGCTCTTGAAGACAGTATTTCAAAAGAAAAAATTAAAATCGTAACATGAAATCTTACGATTAATGTATTGTAATTTAAATCATAATAAAAACAACATTCAAGGTCTGAAAGATAAATCAGAGAAATAATAGAAGGTAGTTATTAAGAATTTGGAATAAGAGATTGATGAAGCATGACAACAAATTTTCATGAAAGTAATCTCTTCCACGGTTACAGAAAGAACAGCTTCTTCATTTCAGGTTATTTAAGCAGCTTGCCTCAAATACTTACCCATTTAAAATGAAGCACTTGACTGGAAGTTGGAGAAGAGCAAAAAGCCCATTCCCACATCATGAAAATGCCCAAACTGAACTATCTGCTCCTACTGCAACTGGACATAAACCTTTAGACCAAAGCTTTACATTAGTTTGGTCATTAACCATGAAATTCAGAACAAGCTACAAAAACTGTGGAACTTGGACAAGCTCATAAATTCTGTATTTCTGGTAGAAGTACTAAAGCTATCCCCTTTATACCTAGTTCAACTGGAGTTGCATAGACATACTCAACAGTGCAAAATTAAAAAGCTCACAGAAGGTAACACATTCATCTTACAAGTGGTTGAAAAGTGGCCTGTCTTAATAGCTACCAAGCAAGAAGAAATTAAATTTATTCAGGAAAGGAGTCCAAAGAAGTATAAATGCAAAACAACAACTGAACAGTTTAAAGCAAAATTAATGGTTAAAATGAGCCATGAAAATCCTAAAGGTAATAAAGACGGTATTTTAAGAGTAAACTCAGATGGAAAAATTGTTTAGAAAAAGCAGCAAAGCACGAAGACTACCAAAAAAAAAAAAAAAATAAAAAGAAAGAAAAGGCTGAAAAACATTGTCAGCTCCCTTTGCAGTAACTGGGTTCATGAGTGATACTACCCACACACAAAGTAACACATTAACACTAAAACATCTAATGAACAATCAGTGACCTTTAAAATGGCCACAGCTACAGTGAAAGCTCCACTGATGCCTACTCACTGGATGCTTTGGTTTGAGAAGTGAAAGCTCCACTGATGCCTACTCACTGGATGCTTTGGTTTGAGAAGGAGTTTATACAGTTTTACAGCAAAATCATTTCAACTATCAATAGACTGGAATGAAAACTTTCCCACACTATATAGCAAATACGCAACAATTTAGGGCAGTATGTGAAGAACTATACCACATCCAACTGAAACTGCAGGGGGATGGAGGTGATCAGAATGTAATTACCCGAGCTAATTATCTTGCATAACCCCAAGCTGTATGCCGCTCTTGCAAGAATTGTCATGAGATCTCTCACAGCAATGGGTTCAGCATTCTGCTTTAAGTTTAAACTGAGAGACAGTAGTTGGAGAAGCAGCTTTTATTAATATTACTTTGGGATAAGCCCAGTATTCAGAGGAAGCAATGCAGCACACCAAATATCAACACCATTTCCTGAGTATTCTTTGGAGGTCTTACTCACTCACTGGATTAGTCCCTGGATTGCTTCCTTTTACGGCCTGCTAACAGTGTGAGAGCAAAGATAGCCAACTTCAAACAGGATGCGCAACTGCCTCCCAAACCAAACCGTGCACACTGTGGAGGTGTCCCGACTTCAGATAGTGGCCCAGACTGATTTGGCAAGATACATAGGAAGAAATCAAACTCAGGACAGCCCTTTGGAAACATGGAAGGATTACAAATGCTGACTGTATGCTATTTTGACAGAAACTTGGACATAGATTGCTTCCAACAATTGCTCAATTTCCCACTGTTCGCAGATGTATTAATACCAGGCTACCATGGAACAGACTGCACGATTCGTTTTAGATCACTGATTTTCTCCTGCTAAGTCCCAAAAGAGCAGCAGACCACTAAACCAGAAGAACCTGACATTTTATTATACACTGAAAAGATGAAATTTCTTGGGAATCTTCCTTTATATGAAATTGTCTGGAGTAACTTCACAAAGCTCTGTATTTCAGGATGTATTTCAAAGAACTGTAAAAGCATGAGCCTCAGCACCTTTATTGATGTCACTGTAAACGCCAACAGTAAGACAATGCACTTCTTTAAAAACATAGCCATTTGCTTTTATTGCCCTGAAGAGCTTTACAGGGGAGGTAAGAGGGGAGGGGGTGGTCAGCAAGTGTAATTTTTCCAGCACGAGGAGGAAACTAACTTCTTCTATAGCTTTAATTAAAGCCGGAGAACATCCAGAACACTGTAAGACTCTTTGCAAAGATGACAAAGAAATATGTTCATCTGAATCAGGCTCTCTCATAAAGGAAAACTTAATTTTTAGAAAGCTCTAAGGGGTGCATTGAAAGCTAGTATTTTAAAAGAAGTAATTTTTTTCAGGTTCATTTTCTCTATTTTCAATAGCTGACCATTAAAGACTTTTTAAGGAGTAAAGCCTAACAATGAGCTTACACCACAAAACTGCATTATCACCTAGAAATCAGAAAAAAATATTCACTGTTACACACTGAGAAATTACAGTAAGAGACTCTAAAATATACTGGTATTGGAGCAGGGAAATGATGCTTAGCTTTATACCTTCCCACACTACTGCACTCGATGTCAATCCTGAAGTCTGTGTTTGCTCCTATTAGCAATTAAGTACAATGGAGAGCTCTAGGTTGCCACCAAGTAAGTTGAACGATGTTGGCAGTACTACTTTTCGCTAGGATCGTGTGTTACAATTATCACAGTGCCCTCAAGGAGCTCTTAAGGCACTGCTAATGCTTTCTCAACTAATTAGATTAAGCTAATCTTGTATACATTTCTAAAATGTCTAAGTGTTCATTTCACAATAAATTCATTAGTTTTCTTGATCAACATTTTTGATTTGTGTTCTCAGATGACTGAGACAAATCATTTCAATTGCCAAATAAGTGTCTCCACAATCACAGCTCAATATTTGAAAACATCAGACATCAGTAAATCTAAAGCACAAATTTAACCCGTTATGGTCACAGTATCCTCAATTCTTTCACAGTGTGAATGAAGTCCACTGGATTTGTTAAGTCCTGTGTTACAATTCTATGTTTCTGAAAACTTTGGAAAATTTTTATGCACTTTTCTCATCAGAATGCTTCAATATAAAATCCTATTTTACTATATTTACTATATTTTTA
>NW_009911708.1:0-21490 GCF_000696875.1 Nestor notabilis
TCCTTTCCAACTCCAACTATTCTATGATCCTATTTCATCTACAGGAGCCATGTCATACTTCAAGCACTCACCATCACTCTGTAAACTTTTCAGTTTCTATTATATACTTCTTATGAGGAAGGCCAGAACTGCACACAGTGTTCACAAACACAGGGAAATCTGTAAATGACCCAGTGGTGCAGTTATGTTCTATATCTGGTTCCCCATTCCTTTCCTAATAATCCCTAACACCGTTTTTTTTTGGCACCAATGAACTTGTTTTCACAGAGCTATTAATACCCAAGGTATCAGTCTTGAGAAGTTAGAGGCTAATCACAGTATCACTATAAACACTACAGTGAGATAAAATTTATTCTGTGCTTCTTCCATGTACACTGCCTTTATTACATCAGTTTTCACCTGCCATTTTACCTCCAGTCAATCAACAGTAAAGACCCATCTGAAATTCTTCATATTTTGCCTTTATTAATTCTAACTTGAGTAACTTAGTGTCATCATTAAATAGGCCACTTTTTTACTCTTTTTTCCAAATCACAAATACTTTAAATGTTATAGGCACAAGAACTGATCCCTTGAGATTCTACTGGTGACCTTTCTCCACCTTGAGGACAGATCATTAATTCCTGCCTTTTTTATCTTTCTTCTTATTTAGCCACATAAGAGTTTTCTCTTCTATTCCATGGTAGATTAGTTTCTTTAATAGGTTCTGGTAATGGACCTTGTTAAATTTCTTTTGGAAAATCAAAGTAGACACACTATCCATTTGCTTACTCCTTTAAAAGAACAAAAACTGAAAGAGCCTCTTGCTCAGTATCATACTCCCTGACAGGTTCAGTATTCCTATGACTGTTCCAGCCCTTCAAAAAGCTACACACGCATACACAAACAAGCTTATTGAAATGCATTTCCAGGATCTTCCCCAGCACCTTTCAGAAATACCCAGTAATTCCCATCATTGACTTTTCCTTTGCAGTTAAAAACTACCAAATCTGCCTGCAACATTCAATCCTCCTCAGAGACCAGAACATATTCAGCATGAGATCTTACCACTGCTTTCAGTTAGGTGACAGAAATCTGTGGGAAGATGCTTCAAATGCAAACCAATTTAATGACATGTGGTAATATGTACACTTCCTTTCTCTCCCTCTCCCTGTATTTCCTTCCTAAAAGGCTAAGCATCTAACACGCTTTAATTAGCAGAATCCTCCCATTGCAAAATAAAGTACTGCAAGTTGAAGGAAACTCCAAAAAAAAAAAAAAAATAATTAATCAGCTCTGTAACACTACAAAGATGCTCTGATTAAAAGTTCCTGGTTTGCCTGTTCCAAAAGCTGCATGCATACAATGAACAAACTATGAAATTTATGCAGTGGCTTTATGCGTTACTCACAGGTTGCGTGTGTGTGAACGCACACATCTCTCAAAACCAAATACACCTACATGCTTCATAAAGAATCCCATGTGTATGTGCCCATACACATGACTGCTATTTCAAACACCTTACAGTTCGAAACCTGACTATCAATAGACACTTCTAGTTTTGAAGCTTCTCCCCAGCCTTTCAACTACAAACTAGGGATGATGCTCCTCACTCTCATGACCTTTATAAAACTAAATCTGTGTGTCCAAAGTCCTTGGGTAAGGTGTCGTGGTTCAAGCCCAGCCGGCAACTTAGAACCACGCAGCCGCTCGCTCACTCCCCCTCTTTTTCTTCCTCCCCCCGCTCCTGGAGGGATGGGGAGGAGAAGCGAAGGAATGTAACTCCCACGGGTTGAGATAACAGCTCTCCAGTAACTAAGGTATAATACAAACCACTACTGCTACCAATAATAATGATAAAAGGAATAACAAGGGAAAAGGACACAACCGCTCCCCACCCGCCGACCGATACCCAGCCCGACCCAAGCAGCGATCTGGGCCTTCTGGGTAACTCCCCCCAGTTTCTATACTGGGCATGACGTGCTGTGGTATGGAATACCCCTTTGGCCAGTTTGGGTCAGGTGTCCTGCCTCTGCTTCCTCCTGGCTTCCCCTCCTCTCTGGCAAAGCATGAGACTGAGAAAGTCCTTGGTCAGAGTAAACATTACTTAGCAACAACTAAAAACATCGGTGTTATCAGCATTGTTCCCAGACTGAAAGTCAAAAACACAGCACTGCACCAGCTACTAAGAAGGAGACAAAATGACTGCTGTAGCTGAACCCAGGACATAAGGTTAGAGAAATTTCTAAAAGGAAAATTACTTTTGCCTTCAGGCAGAGAGGGGAGCAGTAACTAAGGCTGCAGGAGAGGCCAAGCCAGAAGGTCAGGAGAAAACACCTAATAGCCCACACATGTGCACACAGCCAAACAGGGCAGGCAGATGGGGCTGCCCTGCAACTGCAGCCTCCCTGGTACCTCTTGCACAGGAAGGGTCAAACTACAGATAGGAGGCAATCTTACCTCCCCCCCTTTTCCTAATTTTTGACCTCTTTTTAACCTTACTAATACTCTTTCAGCTCTACTTTTTGTGGTTAACTAATTTTACATAAAGCACTGAAGTGTGCATACCACCTGTTCTGGATTCCTTTGTCCACTGTAAAGAGACAAATATACTCCTCATTTTCAGTGTTTACCTATAAGGGATTCTTTTATTGCTCTAGGAGTAGATCAGCAGACCCATCACATCCAAGATCTCAAAGTGCTTCTCTTGCGACCTGTTCCTTTTCTTTTTAAGGGAACCTGTTCCTTTTCTTATTAAAACCTCACTGCAGTCGCCAAACTACTAAAACATACACCCTAAAAATGCACAGAAATACGTAAGTCTAATTTATTTCTTTTTCTGGGCTTATACAAAAATAAGATGTTTTATATTTACTCCTAATCCTATATAAAGGCACATTTTGGTCACCACCAGAATGCTAATTTTGCTGTATCTCTTCACTTCAGGGTTTCCGTGCCTTCAGCTAGGATTTGGCTAAACAAACAGCTGATCATGTTTGCCTCCAACTAAGAGGTGGAAGACTCCAGAAACAGATCCATGACTGCCTCAGGAAGTTTTCATGCTACTGGTGGGCGATCTCATTCAGGATTTCTCTGCCCACTCCCCACTTCTTCCTCCAGGCAGATGATATTTTGTCCCCTTAAACATGCAAAAGGCCACTTTAACAGTTTACACGGTCCTGCTCTGCAAAAGACTCAGTTATAAATCACGAGGCAACACAGCTGCCTAGAATTACAATTAAAAGATAAACTCACTATTGTTTGTATGCATGATAAGTAACCCAACTGATCCTTAACAGCCACTTTCTTCTCTATTATGGAAGCTGACCATAAAATATGAGCCAACAGAGTTCAGGTATAATAGAAAACCATTTCTAGTCAATGAAGCCTGTCAGGGAATGCTCTTAATTACACTGCTGCACATAAGCACGTTTAAGAACACACTTAAAGACTGAGGCTCTAAAAGCTTGTCCCAATTAACTCAGCCATGAGGATGGATGAAGAGGACAAATCTCTGATTGTTAACACAACAGCAAAGAGCTGCCCAGCAAAGAGCTGCCAGCCTGCAGCCAAGCATGGGTTTGGAGCTGGGCAGGGACCTGGCTAGGGAGCACCTGCCAAGGCTCTGCAGTAGTGGAAGGAAGCCAGTGTGTTAGGACACCTCATTATCCCTGCAGCGCTTCAGTTTCCCAAAAACGTGTGCCTGGCCTGTGCGGGCAGGGCTTTCTCATCTGCCCACCAGCACTGTACCAAAAATACCAGTAGCAGGCAGGCACACTGTCTGCGAGGCAGCAAAGAGAGATGGAACACTTGTCGCAGTGAACAGCTGTGTCTTTCACTGCACCTAGGATTTCTCTACCTGTGGCCTACCCACTAAGCAATTCAGGTTGTCGGTATTTTTGGAGATCCTCTCCTTCCTGTCAGTTACCACTGTCAGAAAAACCAGACGTGGTGAAGTCGTGTAGGCTGAAACTAACTGCGGGTTTTTATTTTCGGAAGAGTGTGGTGTGAGGCCTGTCTGCATCACTGACATGGCTGAGCAGAGACTGAGGCAAGCTGAGGGCAGACAGTTAAACTAGCAGTGACAGGAGAACTCCAAGACAATTACTTAATGTCATTCTGTTGATTAGGCACTGCATGGAAAAGCCAAAGTGTCCAGAAGAGAAGCTTTGCCACTGCAGTCAGAAATAGCTGCACTAGACTGTGAGCTGAGAGGGGGTAAAAATGAAAAAAGGCAAGTAATGTCATACAGTAGAAGAAAACAGCATTCTGTATGCTTATGTGAAAAAATCCCAGTTAAAACTGCAAGTGACCTACGAGATGAACTGAAAGAACTGTCAATTACATGTATCTCTATTTCTCTATTTAAATGATTCATTCCAGGCATAGCCTCAGTATTTTCTTTGGTATTACTGGCTAGGAATGTGTATCAAAAGTTGAGTATGCCCTTCGTTCTGACATCAACAAGTGGTTATCTTTACAAGCTGTTAAGAGTAATAAAGCCTGACAAGTTAATAAATATTTTCAAGATGTTTTTGTTAAAACCAGGAAACAGAAGCCAGCTTTTCACTGCATAACAGAACAGCAAAATACACTTGTCATATAACCTAATCCACTTGTTTATGAACAAATGATTGCAAGTAATCACATTTTGATTGACAGAGGCTACATACATAATGATATTCCAATACATCTGGATCCTTCAAACACTGAATACAGTGCTTAGCAGCATACATTAACAGGATAATGAAACAGTCACATATGAGTATACAAGCAAGCACTTTACACAGCCCAGTTAATCAATGCCCTTGTAACTCCCCTTTACCCCACCTCACAGTTGTTTGCTCCCCATGCCCACATACCAATCCACAGACATCTGCATAATTTAGCTTTTCCTCTCTCCACGGTTACAGTGTGCAATGAGCAGCTAGGCTGGGGTGTATTTCACCAACAGTAAATGAAACATCACCTATTCAGAAAAGCGTAGCCATTCATTTATCCAAGGCATTTAAAGAATCAAAACACTGGGAGAAGGATGACTGCTGCCACTGCCAGCCAGGAACACAGAGTGAATTACTTCATTTCACAGCCCACACTGCACAAATTCACCAGCTGCTTTTCCCCAGGTGAGAAGTGTAGAGAGGAGAGAGCAAACTAGAACTGCCTACTGCCCACACTGCCCCAACACAGGCAGAAATCCTGCCCTCCTGCTGCAGCTGGTGACAGATCTCCCTCCAACATTAACAAGGCTGGGGGTTTGCAGCCAGGACATTTTTCAAGGCCAGTTTCCATACAACGAAGTGGAAATCCTGGGCTTCTTGGCACTACCTGATGAAACCCTGCAGCCGTGCCCCACAGCAAGCACACTGTCACCATTCAGGACGGCTTGTCTTAAAAGCACCTGCTTTTTGCATGCTGCAGGTGTGAGGATGGCAGCACACACGCTCGACACCATACCAAGGAAGTGCTGCAGATCTTCACTCTTTGCCAGCACATCTCATGGCTCGTCATCGTTCCCTGAGCACCAAAGCACATTTGTGGCTCTAGGTCAAACAGCACACTCCTCACTCAAATAGCATAATTTAACCCTTTACTCTTTCTATTACTGAACACACTCTCCCTCCCAAAAAAACCCCGATAAACCAATCAACCTTAAAACCCAGATTTTTTGTTCCCTTGAAGACCTAATATCCACCTAGCTTCCCATTTCTATCATACGGTGGTTAACAGAGCTTTGAGTCATAACAAGCGCACACTGGAAGATGTCATTTTCTAAAAGCAGGAAGATAAAAATAAAGGTAGTTTTAAGGCAAATGCCTTCAGTATGTTCAGAAAAGTAACCAAAATTTACTCAACAATTTTCTAAAGAAGTTTCCCCTCCTCAATGAGCCGAAACTGCAGTAATCCCCTGTGTCCCTGGAAGCATGCAGCAAATATATCAGTAAATCAGAGTTATTGCACAGAATATTTTCTAGAAGCTTGCAGTTTTAAGAACATTGCAAAGCTATGCACAAAGGCACCAAATCTTATTTTAAAATTAAATTAAACCACATGCTTTTCTTCTTTGGGTTCAATTAGAACATTTTTAGGGGTGTATTTATGTGGTCACTGCAAAGACCCATGGCTGACTCAAATAAGAGGCCTTCATTCTGCCTTATTACTGTGAGGGTGGTAAGGCACTGGAATGGGTTGCCCAAGAAGTTGTGAATGCTCCATTCCTGGCAGTGTTCAAGGCCAAGTTGTATGGAGTCTTGGGTGACATGGTTTAGTGCAACGTGTCCCTGCCCGTGGCAGGGGGGTTGGAACTAGGTGATCTTAAGGTCCTTTCCAACCCTAACTATTCTATGATTCTATTTAAATTACTGTTATTATGCTTTAGTTGCACACACTTAAGAAAATAAAATATGAAGCTATGTAATCTAATAAATTTGATCAGTATTACTAAAGTACACTGCTACAAATAGCTGCAGTAACTACCATCATGTACAAGTCTCAGAGAAAAATACTCATGAAGCAGCCAAGTGCTATAGCGATACGCTCTCTACACGTCTCAGAAAGCCTCAGTTGAAGACTGGGATGCAAATGGGCTGTGAAGATGCTCTGGCCTGAAAGCAGACATATTTCTGTCACTCACTGTTTCTCACCTCTGCGGAAAGCAAATGTCAAGATGGATAAAACTATAAGCTGACTCCAGATGCTGGAAGTGATTCTCACAGCCAAGTGAAATTTGTAAGACTCAACCCTGCAATCAGCTGCCCACTGCCAAACTCCCTTCTGGCATCTTAATTCTGTCCAGAATCCATGGATTTAATGGTGGTCTGCATCAGGGGGCTGCTTGCACTAAAATTACTGAGGAATGGGGACTGCTAGTGCCCAACTTCTGAAACTGCCCGCTAGCAGCTACCACAGAGTTGACAGGCAAGAGCAAGCTACTTAAAAATTTATCTTTTAACACTGAAGAAGTATTAGCAGCAGACAGAGATATACAAACAAAAAGCAAAAAAACAAACCCAAACCAAAACTCCTTAACTCCATAAATAAAAATTAGGAAAAAATACTGAATGCAGACATATTACTGCTTAGGTGGTAATTAATAAAATCAGTATCCTCCTATTGAGCTGTTTGTGCAGCCTACAAGATTAGTTCCCCCCCCCCCCCCCAAAAAAAAGGAAAAAAAACCCATAAAACCAAAACCAGCCCTAACATGGTATTGCATAAAATTATTAAAAAGCTAACCTGTCAAATACCATGAATACTCAGGGTCCCTTGTGCATCAGGGGACCCAGAGTATTCACGGTATTTGACCACAACTTTCAACCTACAGAAAAATCAAAGTAATAAATCAAAAGGGTAAGGTAAAGTAAAAGTAAAAAAGGTGAGGAAAAGTAAATGAACAGTCTTCATTAAAAACCCCAAATAACACTTCCCCCTGCCCTTTAAGACTTCTGCTCTTTTCAGAGGATCTGTTAATCTCACGACCAGCTTCACTGCTATGAAAGCACTGAGCCAACAGAAGAGGAGAGCGTGGGCTGCTGGCAATAGATGAACACCCACTGCTGCATACTAAGCAACTCAGACATCCCATGATGGGCTGTATACCCAGTCTCACATGTGGGAAAACAACCCACTCCTCCAGCCTTCTCCTCTAATGCACTTTCACCACATGCAAAGAAGTCTAACCATACACAACAAGCAGAGGGCTAGTTGATGGACAAATGACAGATAACAGCCTGTTCACCATTTTTCCTCCAGTGGAAGTAATTATGTGTCCACTTTCCTTCCAAGTAAACTCTTGGAAACATCAGTATCTAAGGGTTTTGTTTCTATTAGTTTTATTCTAGTCATGATCAAAAGATGAACGGCAGTGTAGAAGAAGGATGAGAAACAAACACAGGCAGTCACAACATCGTAAGTTCAACTACAAGGAAATAAGACAAAAAAAATAGGATGGGGTGGGGGTAAAATAGAAAATAGCAGCTATGGGTAAAGCATTAATGGACACGAGGTGCTCAAATGTCTTTAAAATTTTGCCTCCAGCAAGCAAAGCCTACTTTGCTACCCAAGACAGCAGACATGACATTCAACTCCTGATAGCTTTCCATTCAAAACCTCAGCTCAGGAAAGACAAGTCCAGTTCCTCAATCCTGCAGGGAACTGCATATAGTCCTGATCATAAATTTATGAACTTCCTTCTAAATTACTAGACTTCTTATCCTTTTACAAGAAGACTGTTGGAGCAACTTACTCTTGCAGAAACTTCCTTGTAATTTCCAGACCAAATTTATTCATGGGCAATTTATATTCATTTGCTCTTGTGATGACATTGTCTTTCATCTTAAATTAGACTGTAAGTTCTCCAGGGCACTGACCAAATCTACGTAAGTATAGAGTCCTGAGCATAATAGCTCCGCGATCATAATTCAGAGCTTTACTTATGATGACAATGCAATAAATAATAAAAATTAGTTTTTATAGTTGCACTAGACTGCTGATCTTCTGCCACACCACTGATTAGTGCAACTGCACTCACATGGAATCTGATCAAATATACCATGATGAAGCTAGGTAAGACTGCAGTTCTGTCCTATGAAAAACTAAAGAAAGCACTGCAACAAACAGAGAAGAGCATGTCCCTTTTACTATTAAAACTTTTGGTGGAGGTGACCAACTTGCCTCACACAGAAGTCTGGAAAACACACAGAAAGCAGCAGGTTCCTTCCCGTGGTCAGGATTCATATTACCAGAGGCAGGTCTTTCCCCCCACCAAGTCTTGAATTTGGGTTCTCCTTGAACACTCTTTACTCTAAATAACAGAGTCATTTTTACCTACAGTAGCACCAACAATGATTTACTCAAGTTCAGAAACACTTGTTTTGTACCCATACAAACAGGAGATCTGGACACTTTACCAAACAACAAAATTTCCCTGATAATAAGTACAGATTTTGCACACCTGCTCTTTTGGCATCTTTGACCACAGCAGTAGCATGCTTGTTAGTTGCTCTGCAGTCCCACCTTTGTTAAGTTGGCATGCTTATTACCTGGGCATCAGGCAGAGCATATCATGTGTTTTGCCTGTTCCACAAAAATGAGCAAAAATTTGAGACAGATTTTGTGTTTTCTCAATTTCTTTCATTACTTATTTCATGCAATAACGGGCCTGAATGGCTTTCCATACATTTTAGCTGTCCTGGCTTAGAAGAGGAGCAAATTCCAACTCTGAACTCCAGCACTTAAACATGAAACTAGGCAGCCAATTCATCACAATTTAAATGGCAGTGGTAAAGCAACATATTTAAATAGCTCATGGAATAATCTCAAGAAAATGTTGTGCCCAACGTGTTAATGAAAACAGCAAATATTCTGTTTTCTGAATGCTAACAGAAGTTTAACAAAGGAAAAAAGAAGGACTGAAGCTCCCTTTTAAATTGGTGAATCAATTCAAAGCACCAAGGGTACAGGAGACAACAGCAAGCAACTGCTACAAAAAAAAAAGTTGCAGAAAGAAACATGGGTATTTATAATCTAGTTTTTGCTTATTTTCAATAAAAAAAGGTTGCCATTGACATTCACAGTCAAAACAGCTGGTTTTAGCTAGGATAGTGTTAATATTCTTCATAGTATCTGCTATGGAGCTGTGTTTTGGATTTGTGCCATAAACAGTGTTGACAACACAGGAATGTTTTAGCTATTGCTGAGCAGTGCTTACACAGAGTCATGGCCTTTTCTGCTTCTCACCCCACCAGTGGGTAGTCTTGGGGTACACAAGTAGTTGGGAGGGGACACAGCTGGGGCAGCTGACCTCAAGTGACCCAAGGGATATCCCAAACCATATGGCATCATCCTCAGCATATAAAGCTGGGGGAAGGCAAAAATGCTTGGAGTGATGGCATTTGTCTTCCCAAGTAACTGTTACATGTGATGGAGCCCTGCTGTCCTGGAGATGGCTGAGCACCTTCCTGCCGGTGGGAAGTAGTGAATTAATTCCTTTTATTGCTTCACTTGCATGCACAGCTTTTAGTTTACCTATTAAACTGTCTTTATTTCAACCCACTTGTCTCACTTACTTCAGCCCAAGTTTTCTCACTTTAACCTTTCTGATTCTCTTCCCCATCCCACTGTGATGGGAGTAAGCGAGTGGCTGTGTGGGGCTTAGCTGCTGGCTGTGGTTAAACCACAAAGGAGACCGATTACTAGATATTAAAAAAATAATGTGGGTAGGGAGGGAGAGGAAGGTGTTTATTTAGGGAAAAGGTAATGGCTTATAAGCAAAAAAAGACTAAACCAGGTGCATACATGCCTGTCTTTACTGGAGGAAAAGCAGGGAGAGGACAGGTAGTGACAAACATTGGGGAGTAAGCAGAAACCTGGTTTGCAGTCACTCATTAATATAGTATCAGGAAGAGCAGGTGTATTTTCTCTGCAGTTAATTCAGTTCCAAAGGACTGCACAACTGGGCAAAATCGGCCTCAGAGAAGATGGTAACACCGAGTTATAAAAGGTACTTACATAGATTCTCTCTTTCATGAACAGACCAAACAAACCAAATACAGAGCAAGATAAAACAGACTGAAAGTCACTCACCCAAACACCTGTAGGGAACCACAATGTGCGGGTGACCATTGCATTGCTTCCATCCCCTCTTGCACCAGTTCTGGATTGTAACGGGTTGGTTGGCTTCAACAACATTGGTGATTTGTAATTCAGGGTAGACCTAGCATTAAAAGTGTAAAAAAGACAAATGTCATCACAGGCATGCACTCTGGATCATGCAACACTCTTACACATGTTTGCAACATGGATATCACAATACAATACTCTCTTTTCCAATCTTCTCCCAAGTAATGTTTTTACTTCATGGTATGAGTATGTGCACTTACCTGGAAAACTGGTGTGTTTGTTCATCATCTGAGCTGCCAACTCAGAATACTATGGTGGTTAAGAGCTGGCTGTCAAAATGTAACTTGGTCAGCTATACTTGATTAAGCTAGAGATCAGCTAACCAGGTGTTTTACAGTTGACTAAGATACCCTCTCTTCCATGTCTAGACTATCACTCTCCTTGCAAAACTCCATATACTGGGCCTAATCTCCATGCATCTAAAATTAGTAGCATATTTTTATGCTATCTCAATCATTTTAGCAAGTATCATAATACTATCCCACTGCAGTCTGGGTACTATTAACAGCCTGTTGAATCAGTTATTCATATTTAGATTTACATCGCCAATATAAACCTATTCCCAACTTTCTTAAAATGCTGAGATGAAAATCCTGTCTGCTTTTAATACTGCAATGCTCTTCTATGCCCACAATCATGCCACCAGCAAACCAGACAACTTATTTATTGGCAAGCCATAACTTCAATCAAGCCACATATTTGGCTTTTTATGTCCCTCAGTCCCTTTATCCCTTTTCTAATTTTACTGTCAATAAGGGCTTATGTGGTCTCTTTTTTCAAGAATGGGTCTGAGCTACTGACCTTTTGCACAGACCCACCTCCCAGTCACCTTCTACATGTGCAGTCTGGTTCATTGGGAGCACATTACCTGAACGCTACACTGTGGTTCATGCTGTGAAGAATTTCAGAGCACAAAAAACACATTCCTTATGGATAAAACTTAATGGGAATACATGCTCCTGGAGTGCACCCAGCAGGTAGCCCATGCCACACCAGGCTAGAGCTAACGAAAGCGAAGTCTGCACAGCGCACTCAGCATGGATGCTCAGCCCCTGCTGTCTCACTCCCAGCTCTCGCTGCACCACAGCAGTTGGATCTCAGTTTTGAGTTTTTGAATTGGTAATCTATCTGCCCTAACATCAAACTCAGAAGGTACTAGTTTTCCTTTGTCTTTCCTCAAGCAATCCTTACCAATTTCCAAATATGTCAGATCTGAGGATTTAGGTGGACTGAAAACTATAGTCTACTTATACCTACCAATCGAAAAGACAGACAGAAACAGAAACAAGCCTGAGGAAAAATAAGTAATTGAAGATGGTCCAAAAACACCCTGCAGAAAAGGAACATGATCCCAAATAAAGAGAGTTGGGCTGAGATTTGGTAAACTCTGGGAGTCTAAACCCAATGCTTGGAAAATCACCCTGAAAACCTCAGGAGCCCTGCCCTGAGGAAAAATGATTTGTCTCAATCATCTATCTCCCTCAAACTCACAGCATCCCAGTGGGCACTCCCCTGACTGAAGATTTAAAATGTAATCGTGGCAAAAATGAGGGATGCAGACTATTTAACTGCAGCTCATTTCAAACTTTAAAAGACACTAGTAAACAATAGCACAGCCTTTTCAGATTTGAGATCAGTAGTCTTTGAATGGAGATGGGCTGGTTCACAGGCATGGCAACAATAGAAAGTATTCAAAGCATGATTTGAAATACTTGGGTCAAACTACTTACTTCCATTAAGAGACAGGAAGGCGCTAGTATAATTGTAAAATTGAACTATGTTTAGAACTTAATAGACAAAACAAAGCCAGGCACAATAACAATACCAAGGAAATTACTACACAAACACACACTATGAAACAATGCATTTTATGCTAAAGAGACTGAATATCAACCTTGCCTTCTATTACAAAACAGCAATTTTTAATCAGATACATCTTGCTTTGCATAAGCACTTCACAGAGCCATTTGATACACTTTTTTGCCACCTTCAACAGCACACTCAACTCACTACAATTAAAATGTGCTTCAGACAGCAACCTTCTACATTAACCCAGCACACAAGATACAGTTCACTTCAAGAAATCCCACAGGGTAGAACTGAAAACTTAAGAGTGAAAGTTCCCTGCACTCAGAAGATTGCAGCTTTGTTTTGTTCTTTTTATCAGCAGGTGACCAGGGCTGATGGTCACTGTCCACATTACAATTATATCACCATTTTTACAGTACTCGTATAAAGTGGTTATAGAGGAACTTGCTGCTCCCTCTGCTCCATCAGTGCTTCAAATACTGAACTCTGAACTGGAACAGCAAGGTTACAAATTCAAGGAAAGTTCCCCTTTCCTCTTCAATCTCTTTCTCTTTTCCCTTGGGTCCCCTCAGTTCCACCAAACATGCTCTTGCTCCTGACTCTTGTCACAGCACTGCCAAAATGGATTAGGAGGTCACCATGATGGGAAATTTCACACCTCAACTACTGTGTAAATATTACACTACAAGGCACCATGGCTGCCTGAAGAGCTAACTAGCAACATGCAAGAAAATCAGACCCTTTCTCTTTGGACACTGCCTTTAGCATCATCATGCTGCACACTTCCAAGTTCTTATGTCTGCAGACATCACATCTGAGTAATTACAAGCCCACAGCTACGTAATACTGGATGCCATCACAAACCACGCACTTGATGTATCACTGTCACAGAGATGTTCTCATGAGAGATGCTTTAACATTCCTCAAGGGTTAAGTGGCACTTGTCACGTACAGAGGAAGTAAATGCCTTAAGTGAAGATGACTAAAAAAATTTCACAATGTTTGGACTGGAATGTAAAAAAAGAAATTAAGAAGAAAAAAACTCAAAGCAATTTATGCATTTACAGGAACATGTAGGTAATTTAAAATGACAGAAAATAGGATTCTGATCCTTGAGAATCAAGACACACTTGGTTGTTTTCCTGAAGTGAACTATTACGGTAGAACCTGACTGAAACAATAGGATGGGGGGAGGAAATTAGTATTTTATTTTTTACATTTGCCAACCCATCATTTTAACCTCTGTCAGCACAGTGGACCAAACTCTAAGTAGTTAACAGAATTTGTCAAGAGCACACAAGGGCGAAGAAATACAAAGAACCCTCCCTCTGCTGTTTCTACGTCAGTTGCCAAACTGCTAATTTCTTTTGACAGCTCGCACAAAGCTCCTTCCACCCTTCACAAGAGAAAACAGACTTTGGATTTCATTATCAATAGGTTAATGCCAGCAGTGTGTACGCATTGAGGAAAGTTCCCTTCACTAGACTTACATAAAGTATTTGCTCTGGATTGAAGCGGGACCTACTTAGTGGCACAGAAAAATGAGCCTCGTATTTATTTTTAGTGTGCCTAATGAGCCACTGCTCCCTCTAAAGAGTCAGAGCAAGCAGCTCTAGAAAGTTACAGGAGATCCAAACTTTCAACGTTATTGTAACTTGCTGCAGATTAATTCCTTTAATATATTTTAAGAGAAACAGTGTAAGAAATAGTAGTCAACATAATTTAAAAAATTTAACTAGCAATCAAAAGTTACACTTAGATCTTCATTTACTTCTATTTTCATTACTAAGCTTCCCCTATTATACCAACTTCAGAAACAAACATCTAAAAAGCCTCTGCACTCAGGCTATTTAGAATTTACTGTAATCTTGTTTACACTTGCATTTACCACTACCAAGTCTGATAACAAATAGATTTAGGACTAAAACGTAGATGTGCTTAAGAAACGGCATTTTAATCTGCCTACAGACAAAGGTGTTGATACAGTGGTGACAGTGCTATAATAAACTAGTCAAGTATGTGTTACCTACCAGGACAATAGGGACTATTTTGAAACAAATCTAGGAAAACCAAAAAAATAGAACAGAGGAAAAAGTTAAAGCAAAGCAGCGCACACGTGGCCACCAACACAGCCGCCCCTGCCACCTGCAGACAGAAGACCAGCAGGGAGGCCTTCCGGCATGGCAAGCACAGGTGGCTGCACGCTCTGGGAATGCCAGCTACCGACATGGGAGACAGGGAGACCATTTCCGGAAGGGCCGGCTGGGGCAGCCACCAGCATGCTGCAGGCAAGAGGCAGGCATCGTCCCTGGGTGCATGGGGAGGTGAGGCTCCCCAGAATACCAGGTCCAGCGGCAAGGGAAATGGATCAGGGGTACTTGGATAAAGATGAGTCCAAGAGCAGTGATGAGATCACACATCCCATGCAGAGGAAGTACTCCACAAACAGTCCATTTAGTATGGCCAAGCTTGGCTGCAGTTTACAACCACCTTCAGAAATTTAAAATTTGCGAACATCTTGATTTACCACACTTGGCTGAGGTTGGAAGGGAGCTCTGGAGGTCGGCTGGCACCACTCCTCTGCTCGAGCTGGTTGTCCAGAACTGTGTCCAGACAGCTTTTATGTATCTCCAGGATGGAAACTCCACAGCCTCTCAGGGTAACCTTTGCCAGGGCTCAAACACCAGCATTAAACACAACTGAAATCTGAGAGAGACTTTTTTACTTTTTAGTCAATCCCTGATATATGATTATGTAAGTAGGCTTTTCTTCACCGTCACAAATGTTCAGCAAATGAACTCTGTACATCTTGGTGCGATCCTGAAGTAATACTTGAGCATAATCATGAGGCATAGTCATCTCCAATACTAAAACACATTTACATTTAAAAACGTACAATTTCAACTCTTGATATTATTCATTATGCCCCTCATCATCTAGAGTAACTACAACCATTCAGAACATTGCTTCTTTTATCATATTTTCTACTAATTTTTGAAAGGTTTACAAGGCTAGCTGATGACTAGGAGTTTATTTCCATTTTGGAGGTTCTAGCAGGGGAGCACAGCTACCATATACCCGTGACCGATGAACAGTGCCGCCTGTATCGGGGAAGATCATCCTCTCTGACTGAGTGCGCAGCTCTGGGAGGGACACTCGTGGAGCAGTGAGGGAGGAAGGGGACACCGGCCTAGCCAGCCAGATCAGCGAATCAACCCTGGCGACCAGTGGGGTGACAGATGTCGCAGCCAGATCGCCCCTGCGTCTTCTTCTCATTTCCTTACATTTTCTTCTGCATTTTTTTATTACACAATTAGAGTAACGATAGAAAAAAGTAAATACAAAACTTGAAGTATATACTTTATAATGTATATGGTTGAATTAGTGATACAGATTTATTCTTAATTCTGCTTGAACTTAAGGATCTTTTCCTGTACATTCCAAAAGCAGAATCATCACAGGAAAGAGACTAAGATTCAGCTTCAGAACAACAAATGGTCTGAGTTACTAATGGAGTATGGAACACACATCCACATGCTTGTGTGTATGTGCACCCCTTGTAAAATACAGGGTAGTGTTAAACTTAACAAGAAAAAAGAAACATTATCTTAAAGTAAAGAATATAAGGCATAATCAGGAATTGGTGTCTGTCTTCACCAACAATTAGGAGTGACAGAGGACCTGGGCAATATGCAAAAAAAAATTGTTTTAAGTTAAGGTGCAAAATTAGCATTTAATGAATTGCCATTTTTTATTTAAACAGCTTCATATTTTTCTCCAAAGTACATCCCACATCAGTTTGAATTCTGACTGCTCCAAATCAGAGATGTGTTTTAGTTTAACTGCACCAAATGCCGTATCAGTCTAAAGCGGACCTATTTTCTTACTATAATTTCCTTCTACTCTCTTTTTTTATCCTTCAGTTGTTTGCTGTACCTACTCATGATATCTTGGCTTAAATCAGAACACGCATTTGGTTTCTAGATCTTCCTTTTACCCTAAGCTTCAGCACTGGCACAGCAAGACTTCGAAGCCAGCCTGAATTCAATTATAATGCTCAACTCCTATTCTTCCAATGAGAAGAGGCTGCTCAGTCTCTCCAAAAGCATGTTGTCCAGTTTCTCTGCAATGTGCCACTGAAGAACTGGTGCTAATGCACCCCAGAGCTGACAGGTATTTATGAGCTGGCATTCTGCTTGAAACCTATCTCAGGCAGTCAGTGACAGTATCTGTATCAAAAACTAAATGCAAGACTGACCATAGAAACACTAGAAAGGAATATTCATACAGATAAAATAAATGAAGAAGAAATTACTGTTGCAAATAGTCAGCAAAAAAAATAGGGTGGCTTTAGCAGATGCACCTTTAACAACTTAAATCATGTGAATGACATGATTTACTTAAGAAAGGGAAAGATAATCAAAGTAGGATACACTTTGATTACATCTAGACTCTCCCTGCCTACTCTTGTACCCTATATTCCCCCAAGAAAGGAAAAAAACCCAACCAAACAAGTTGGTCTGTAGACAAGTTTACTCCCAATTGGACTATGCAACTTAGTTCTATGAATATTCTATACTTACACTAGCAATATTACTTTAACATTGAGAACTGTTCACAGAAATTATCAGACAAGTCACTTTTTAAAACAATAAACAAAAGTCACAGATGTGACACAGGTAACTATCTCTGTGCTTTAAGTGATTTTTCTTTATCGCTTCAGTGAAGTAGTCTGCAAACAGCTACTGCAAGCACAAAGTAACTATGAGTGTTTAGGAACACTGTGGTTTTCAAATTGCTTGTGGAAAACGTCCTTTGACAGCAAGCATATCTGAAGGATAGCTAAATAATGCTTCAACTATGAAAAAAAGCCTTCAGTTCCAGATTAACAAATTGTAGTTGGATCAAGACTATTTCTATTCCTTTCTAGAGTGTATCTTTAAATAAATTTATAAAAATCATTCTGGAAGATTTTCCTGTCAGAGAGCAGAAAGCAACCTACATGTTACAACCACAGAAAGAAAGAGAACAGCTCCCTCTCGGTGTTTTTCAGTAACACTGGTATGTTAGTGAAGAGCAGCAGCAAGCAGACATGCTGCGCTCAGTTCCAAGTGTTTGGCATGTCCACACAGAGAATACAGTAACTGTTTCTGTGTGCCCATGCACAGTGTCTCTACAAGCTTTTCAATCTATGACTTGGGGAGCAGCAATGCTGCAGAGTCCCAGCTCAGCTGCAGCAGCAGTGGTGTCCCATGAGCAGCAATGACACACGCACAGCCAACCCTGAGTGAATTGCCCCATTCTCAGTCTTGCAGTCCTGTATCTGGAAAATAGACAGCTATATGCAGGTTCCGGTTATTATACATGTCTCATGTCAAAATATTCTAGCTTATTAGTGTTTTTTACAACTACTTTTCTAGATTACTGTAGAGTGTCTTGGTATAAGGTAATTTTCAATCTTTATTAAGATTTAAACTCAGAACTGGGACTCGGGAAGCAGGAATTTTTAAAAAGTGGTGGTTTGGGATTTTGTTTGGCATTTGTTTTGATGATGTTGGTGTTTGCTTGGTTGGGTTTTGTGGGGTTTGGGTTGTTTCTGTTGTTTTTACTTAGTGCTGGAAAGTCATGCAATTTAAAGGCTAAAAATTACGTCAAACTAAAAACCTCCATGAAAAAGAACATGAGCCTCACAAAGTCTTGTGGAAAGACTCTCTCTTAAGCTCTCTTATTTACAAATAAGCAAAAATCAAACACTAAACTGCACACACATAACACATGCAGCATACAACGCATGCAATGGATTGCTCATTACCTTTATGCTACCTCTAATTTCAACCAGCTATCCTGATTTTTTGCCTGTTTCTTCAGCAACTGCTGGCCCCATGTATGATTTTTAACCCTTGCTTTCTGTGCACCTGCTCCAACCAGGTGAAACAACAGCCACTGTAACCATAAAGCACAGTAACCACCGGTACATCAGCTCTGCAGTCCTCTTGCTCAGAGACAGAGTTGTTAGAGACACAGGCATAACCCCGGCACTGAATTGCCAAGCGAAGTGAAGAACGGAAGCCGTGCAAGCTTTAGAAAGATTTTGACACACCAACACGAAACCATGTTATGTGTGGCCAAACTGACTACACCAGAGAGCCCCAGACGTCTGAAATCTGAGGACAGCAGCTGTTGTGTTTCACAAGAGATGAACCACATACTGCCATGCCATCTCCCAGCCACCACACCCTAGTCTCTTCCACTTTTCCTCTTACACGTTTACACAGGGTTGCCTAACACAGGCCTGTGGCAGCCCTGTGGCTGGGAACCATCGCCTCTCCAGTCCAGCACACTCCCAAGGTCAGAGTAACACCTTTGCTTTTCTGCCACATCTCTGCTGCTTCAGCTGTGCCCTGTCATGCCTGACCAAGCTCAGCCACTTGCCCTGGCTTTCTCAACCACACAGGCACTTTACACACAGGAGCAAAGCTACAGGGCTAGTTGGCATCCCAGCTCTTCCTGTCACTCTCTGTAACCCAAGAAACTCCTTCACTTGCTCAGAGAGAATTAGACAAGAGAGCCAATGCAGCAACAGCTGCATTGGAGCAGTTTCCAAATTCACTGTAATTGGTCAACCTGAGAAATAACAAGGCAATCAAGAAGGCACAGCTCTGTCCCTGTACCAGAAGCCCCAGGTGTCTGCTGCTGCTGCAATTTAATGAGCATATCTCAGGTATCTGCACTAATTTTTAGCTGCCACTTGGGAAGAGAGAACCCTTTTAACCCCACGGTTTAAAAGAAAACAGAAGTAATCAATTATTAAAAGCAGAACCACACCTAATTACTTACACTACATAAATGGTGCAAACTGAGTCTTCAAAACTAGCAAGAGATGTTTTTTAAGTCAACCCAAGGACAAATTTCCAACGACCTAATACTACTTACCTTCAGCCACATCACCTAGTATCCATCTGTAACACAGAACAACATCCTTCAGTTCTTAATGTCTGCAGCCTCACTATCTGAGCCAACTCTCAGCCTCATCTAGGACTTTCACACATTGCTCTTAAAACTGTAACTTAGGGCCCATCTGACACATCATCCTCCATCCTTTCAACATTTCAGCTGCTTCACTATTACACAAAGAGCTACTGTTCAAGAGTTTCCTGCCATGAAATACCCACTATTTCCAATCCTTTCACCCCAACTCTTGCCTCTTCAATCCACCCATCCTGACATCCTGTTAGTTCCTATTTCCAATCTGTTTGCCCACCCTGCAACTTTTAAGTCCCATGCTACAAATGCTCTGTCCTCTTCTTCCAAGCATCTTTTAAAACCCCTTCATTTTTAACTTCAATGCATGCAAAGCCAGAATAATTTCAACGCTCAAACTAGTTTCCTTCATTACTGATTCTATCCCATGGATAAATAAAAAACAAGGAAAAATCCGCATATGTGTGTGTGAGGAGACGAACAACCTTCTAGGCATTATCCACAGACGGGGAGAGGAGATGCGAGCAGAGAGGTAGAAGAGATTAAGATGTTGCTGCAGTTTAACTCTCTGGTCATATGAACATGCACTCACTGCTTTTTTCTGTGAGCAAGGTATGAACAAAATCCTGGTATAGTGTCCCAAGTGCTTCTGAATCATGGTTTAAGCCCAGCCAGTAACTCAGCACCACCCAGCTGCTCACTCACCTCTCTTAATTCCCCCTATCCTCCAGGTGGGACGGGGAGGAGAATCAAATGAATGTAAACCCCACAGGCTGAGATAGGAACAGTTTAATAACTAAAGTACAATACAAAACTACTACTAATAATAATGATCAAGGAAACAACAAAAGGGAGAGAATATAAAACTAAAAGCGGAGAGGAAAAAACCAATAAACCCAAGTGATGCACAATACAACTGCTCACCACCCGCCGACCAATACCCAGCCCGACCCGAGCAGCGATCTGGGCCTTCTGGGTAACTCCCCCCAGTTTATATACTGGGTATGACGTGCTGTGGTATGGAATACCCCTTTGGCCAGTTTGGGTCAGGTGTCCTGTCTGCTCCCTCCTGGCTTCTTGTGCCCGTCTTTACTGCCAGAGCATGAGACTGAGAAAGTACTTGATAAGGGTAACAACTAGAACATTGGTGCATTACTAGCATTGTTCTCAGACTAGAGCCAAAACACAGCACTGCACCAGCTACTAGGAAGGAGAAAAAAAATAACTTAACAGCTGAAACCAGGACATTCTGGTATTGAGAGTGGTACAAACATGAGCTGGTTTTAGTACAGCGGCCAGTGGGGTTGGTTCACCCACACGAAGCTTCACATGTACACAGTCTCTTCTCTTAAAAAAATCACTAATGTGCCTTTACTTGGAATTTCATGGAAGACTGCCACTTATCTTGTAATTAAAGCATTCGGAAAGTCTGCCAGATGTGAGGTAGCCTACTCAACCTAATTCATGCAAGCCCTGTGTGTTAACACAGACTTAATTGAACACTTGCACACTGGCTTTCTCTGAGTGCTTTCCTCTGCACATAGGAAGGCAGAAGTCTGCGAAAGAAGAAATAAGGCTGCATGGTCAACCACATTCTCCTCGCTACCTTTCAAGTCCTTCATTTTATAACACAAGTATGTTTGCATGTAATATGGAAACCTGTCCTGGGTTCAGCTATAGCAGTCATTTTTTCTCCTTCTTAGTAGCTGGTGCAGTGCTGTGTTTTTGACTTTCAGTCTGGGAACAACGCTGATAACACCGATGTTTTTAGTTGTTGCTAAGTAATGTTTACTCTCACCAAGGACTTTTCTCAGTCTCATGCTCTGCCAGGGAGGAGGGGAAGCCAGGAGGAAGCAGAGACAGGACACCTGACCCAAACTGGCCAAAGGGGTATTCCATACCACAGCACGTCATGCCCAGTATATAAACTGGGGGGAGTTACCCGGAAGGCCCAGATCGCTGCTCGGGTCGGGCTGGGTATCGGTCGGCGGGTGGTGAGCGGTTGTGTCCTTTTCCCTTGTTATTCCTCTTATCATTATTA
>NW_009911708.1:21575-64785 GCF_000696875.1 Nestor notabilis
GGGCGGAGGAAGGAAGGGGGGTGGGGAAGTGAGCGAGCGGCTGCATGGTTCCAAGTTGCCGGCTGGGCTTGAACCACGACAGCATGTAATATGGAAACCAAACCAAAAATCTCAGCTCTGCCAGGCAAACTCCATTTACCAAGTAAGGTCTCTAAAGTCTCTCCTGTGTAATTTTGAAAGATATCCAGCTCCTTATATTGCAAAACCTCAGAGTAAACGAAGCTGGACTTATGGTTTCTTCTAAACTGCTTCCCTGTTCACCTTAAGCACTTACTAGTTTAAATGCAATGAGCACTTCTATTTCTTTGTAACAGAAATTTTTACTCACAGGGAGACAGCAAAGTGCACTTTGTCATGCCACCATAAGCCTGTTCACAATTTTACTCCAGTTGAGCACAAACACAGAAGATGAGACTACATCTGCCTGTTACTCTGTGGCATCGCCAGAAGCGATTAACAGTTTGGAGTTTGGAAAGTTCTAATTTGGCCTTTTTTTTTTTTGTTTGTATGTTCATATTTTTTAATTCAATTTCTGCAGGAACAGGGTTAAGTATTAGAGCAGTGAAATGAAATAATATCTGATGAAGTTAACAGGATATTTTTATCATGTACAAAAGGACATGGACTGCTATTTTCCCAAGAGGAAAATAATAGGCAGCCCAGATAAGTTTAATAGATAACTAAGTAAATAAAAATTTCTTCCTTTAGGCATGATGTTAGATTTCATCCACCCCATTCCCTCTATAAGGATTTAAGGGTTGCCTGAAGCACTGTCCCCCCCTACCAAGGAAGGTGGGACACTGTAAGCAGCTAGAGAGCTTGGGTTGGGATTTCCAGATTCTCCTGTAAGATGCTACCTCTCCAACAGCATACATCGGTGGGAGGAAGGTGAGGCACAAGGAAGGAGTTGGCATCAGTAGACACTGACATCAATATACAAACTGATGGTGATCTGTTGCCAGCCACAGTACCAGCATCCAAAGGACCACAATAAAGGCTCAGCTACCTGACGTAGATCTTCAGAAGCAGACCTTAGTAGGACTATTCTTTTAAAAAAGCAAACATAAAAAAAAAAAAAACCCACCAAAAAACCAACAACAAACACCACGACCACCAAAATATATAACAAAACCCCCAAGCAAACAACAGTCTGACCTTTCATTGTATTTTCATTATGAAGATGAAACACTGTATGTCATCTCAGGCATGATAGTGTTTCAAGGGCCAGCAGGGAAAGAAACAGATTTTGTGTCAGCAATTTCTGCCTAAACACGGGGTGCAATTCTGAAGGTACGAAATTAAGCAATTTAATAGCGTTTTGAAAATCACTACATGTGGAAAGCTACAATTTCCATTTCCCCCGGTTTTGAAAGAAATCATCAATACAAATAGGCTATAATACACATTTCAAATCATCAAATTACCTATCTGAAATGGTTTCACAAGCTTCCCTAAAGAAACTACCCACCTGTCTGTCAAACAGAAACTATGTGACTGTAACTGAGGTGTTATGTTTTTCAAGTGCACCACAGTAGAAAACATACCTAAGCAGTAGCATAAAATCTATGAAACTATACATGAAAAAATAATAAAAAAAAAAAAATAACTGATAACTGTCCTCTATTCAACGATTTCCAAGTTCCACCACTTACAAAATGACCTACTTTACGTCAAAGTTGTCTTCGGGGCCATGCAAGAGCTGTCACAAAGTAACAGGCCTGGGAACTCATTTTTAATAATCTAATTAATTTATGCATTGTTGAGTTTACTGGGGAAATAGCCAAAGGGTAATTTATTAATCTAAGAGCCTAGATTCGGTTGTATGCATGCCCCAAGAGACAAACGAGGCCGTGAGTTCCCTTTTCATGAAATCAACTTCAGGCTCCAGCAACAAGAATGTGAAGCGGTAACGTAAGGTCATATTCTGAAACCTCTGTTCTACTCCATTATCCAGAATATAAGGAAACCATGCATGGTTTAGTCCTGTAGTGAAAAGAATACGGAAGTAGTTTGGGAAATCTGCAAGTCAGAAACAGACTACCTGATGTTCTAAAATACAACTTGACCTTAAAAGCAGTAATATATATATATATATAAAAATTAAAAGAAAAAAAAAAAACCCACAAAAACATGCGGAATGAAGCTATAGGGAGCACATCTGCAGAAAACATTCAGATCAGTAACATTTCTTATTTGTGAATGGCAGAAGAATGTGCATTCAGTGTTTTATATTTCTGTGTCTTGGTTCTTTGAAAAAGGCTACCTACAGTAATTATCTGAGTAGCTCCAAGATGACACTGCATTTTTTTTCCTTTTAAATCAAGCAGCAATGTTTTTCAATAATTCTTGTTCTTGTGCATGAAATATACATTAGATAAAAATACAAATACATATATTTAGTATCCAAGTTCTTTCTCAGAACAGTTGGTCCAGAGTAGTCAACTGCCTCATCACAGTCTCACACAGATACAGTTATTCTGCCTGCAAACTGCTCTCTTCCGACAGCAACCTGGAGAATACATGTCTGAAGATAAATCAGGTATTTCTTACTTCCATTAGCAATATTAACTATATATCAGATTAAATGAAGTTCACAGTCAAAGCTCATCTATAGAAACTGTCTCTTAGGCATTTTCTGAAGCCTCATCTACTCAAGGGACCTGCAATTTGGAGCCACTACCAAGACAGAAATTAATTTAGTCTTTAACATTTCACATGTGTCCATTTCAAATAGGAGACTGTAAAATAACAATGTTCCAAAACTCAGACAATAAATTCCAGTACTGCAGTTGAATAAGCTGCACAAATGTACTTCAGCCTGATTAGATCCACATGGACTTATTCAGGATTTTATTTTACACTTGCATTATTAATCTGAAACAGTTTTACAATGCAGAAAAAACCTTATACAAATGTTTGTACAAAGATATGCCCCCTGCGCTCCTTTAAGAATTCACTGAGATACAAGCTACTGAAAATATTTCAGAAATCTGGACACTACACTTCAGGAGACCAGAAAACTTCCACACCACATACACTTGCTTCAGGTATTCAACTGTGAAGTAAGGATATTTTCAAATAACCTTTTTTTTTCCCCAGCTTCCCACCTCTTGCCCCTGCTGTCACAGGCACACTGCTCACACTCAGTTGCCTGCATCTTTTCTAGTGCCAAGCATGGCAACCAGCTTCTTTTGAGCCAGGGAAACAGAAAAACAAAATCAAACCAATAACCCATAGAAATGTTTCTAAAATAAGAAACTGTATTAAAAAGTTGAATGCATTTTCACAATTCTTTTCCAAAGTGATGGAGAACTTTGTAAAAGAATAAAATGATTCCTTACAAACACATTGCTGAGATTTCCACAGGAATTTGTTTCACCTTTCCACCTTGGGGGAAAAAAACAAACAGAAAGGGGAGGGGGTGTGTGTGAGTAACGGGCAGTGTCAGCACCAAGCAATGGAAGCTTCAGCAGGTGACAGAAGAAAATCTGCTGAGGAAGCAGCTCATACATACGTGGTGCAAATTCTGCTCTATATGGACCAGGATCTATTGCTCATGCCTTTGGTAACACACAGACAGCATTACTGAAAGTTAATGTCCAATAGGATATTAAGAATTTTTCATTAACCATTAAAAGTATTATGGCTCTCCAGATCCCTTTGAATTCTCTTTTTTTACTCAAAAATCACACTTGACAGGAAAAGAGAAGGAGGCCTGTAACAACTGCCACTTGCAGATGTCTGCAACAAAGCTTGGACTGGCCTTCACTTCCAGTTGCTAAACTGGACTGAAAACCAAACCAATCCTGATTTTCTGCTAAATACCGTAGCTGATAAAGTAATAAGCCACCATCCTGAGCCCATGAATGATGTTCATGTAGGTATTTAACAGGAGAACCTCCCAACCATCTCCCCTTTTGAGAACAAGGGCTTTCAGCCAGTGATCCTTCAGATGAAGCTGTGCTCTGGAGTCTACAGGTAATTGCTGGTTTGAAAGCAAAGCAAGGAATGAAGTGGGCATCATCATCTGTGCTTTACCATACAGCGGAGCCCTACCGTCCTTCTTCTGCAACAGACTTCCAATCTGTTGGACAGCACACACACACTGGATCAACACTGGTAGTGGCAGACTGAGTTCGCCCTGAGTCTGAAATAGAAGTACACATGCAGTGTCTCCCAAGGCAGTTCAGCTGCAGAACACTCAGTCTGCACTCTTCTTTAGTAAAATAACAGCATCTTATTACTGGGTTTTTTCAGAATGGAAACCTATGTAGCAGAACACCCCATACACACACCCCTTGTTGCTGCATTACCACAGGAGACCCACCTGGCTTGGTTTATTTTCCAGCAGCGAGAACACATGAGGTGGGGCTCAGAGCCCCTCAGACCCGCACTCCATCATTGCATATTTGCAGCAAGCCCCACTACTCACAGGCTCCAAATTCTTCCCACAGCAGAGAATAGAATAGGGAACAAAGCTTTTGAGTAATTTTTTCACTTAACAGGTAATGAACATTGCTGCAGAGCTGGCTATTGAACCTCATCGACATGAGAAATGTTCTGACAGAAGTTGCTCTTAAGTAGGTATATATGCACCAAGTCTAGATGTACATGACATTCCCAGCCACTGGGCTGCCTATAGGCATCTGTGCATTTAACAGAAGCAGCTCAGAAGCGTGCAAACCAAAGAACAAACTGTCTCAGTGCTCCATCCCCCATCGAAAAAGAAGCTAAACATTTTCATGCCAGCCTTCTTCCTCCTGCAGTCTGTTCCCACACAGATGGCAAAACACTTTTTGAGGCTTTGTACTGCATGCTCCACTGAAGTCAATGGGAACCCTGACACCGACTTCTCTAACAGAAAGATTGAATCCACCAACTCAAAGAAAGCCAGAAAAGTGAAAAGCTTTTTTTACTCTTTTTCTTTCCTTCTCCTACAAAAGAACAATCTCAAAAGGATTAGGATGGTTGCCAAATGGAGAAACCAGAAGCACTTCAAATTGCTCGCAGTGACTCAATTGACCACAGTGATGTTAATCCCTAGAGAACACCACTGCTGTGGCATAACAGTAAGTCCAGTCAGATCCAACAAAACTTCCATGCCAATATATGTAAGACCTTATTTTCAAGTAGAAATGGGATGTGCATTTCCAGGTGCTCAAAGGCAAGATGGGTAAAGGGAGTGTTAGAATAAACTTTAAAAAATCCAAGTTTATTATGAATCCCTGAGACGTGCCGATCCTGAATTTTACAGGACAGAGTAGGAAGGAGTGAAGTCCTGTATCTGTTTTCCAATCCGAAACACTGCACAGCTGGAACATGCCCATGCCCCTCTGCACCATGCCTCTCACTGGAAGATCTCCCAACTCTCTCAAACCATGTGTGAGCACACAAAAGCAAAGGGCAACCATCTCAGCCAGATACTATCATACGGTCAAAAGACCAAATCTCAGTCCACATACTTTCCAGGCTTTCAACATGTAATTTAAAAAGTGATGTCTACTTTGCATGAGTAACAGTGTTAACAGGTTACTGAGAGCACTAGAAGAAGAAAGTTTTAATATGATGCAGATTAACATTTCCAATTCTGAAGCTAAGAAAACAGAAGCTACAAATGCCCAGAAGAGGACACCACATGCTGAGCACGCTAACTCACAGAAGGTGTTGATGGAATCTACCAGAGTCTAGTATCACTTCTTGTTCACTGTGTAACAATTCCCCAATTAACCAGTTGCTTCAGGCAACTAATTAACACACAACTGTTGTGGCTGCATCCAACTGAACAAGCTCAGAACACCTCAAAAGCAGCATATTTTGCATAGGAAAGCCCAACAAAGGCATCAAGGAAAGAATAACAAGAATGGAGTTTCAAGTACCATTTGACAAGTACTATCAAACTCAACTTTTGGCATCAAACTGATTTGCTCTTCATCATCAAAAATGTTTTCTACAACAGTATTTAACAGATCGGCACCATGAATATTAGCTCAGCAGAAAAACGTATCTTTTATATTAACTGCTACACAAACAATTATATTTGGAGTCATTAGGGTAATCCCAACTCAGGTGGTTTTTTGTTCTTGCACGATCCTCCAATTTGCCAATTCCTCAAAATCCCAAAAGAACTTTAATAGTAAAAGCAACTATGGTAATTTATCATATGTCTCTTCTTTTACTTTAGTTTCAGAGTAAGACTGGCAAACAATACATTAAGTTAAATTAATTAAATCTTTGGCACCCTTTCTCCAACAGGAACTAAGTTCACTGAATTGGACCAAGTTAAAATAAATAAACCAAGTTTGACCTTTCCAATCAAGTACTTCTTGATGGAAAGGTTTTTCAAACTGACAAAGAAACAAAAACTCCTTAACAGCCTGTACTGCATTGGCTCATTCTGGGAGAGAGATTATTCTCGCCTTGCAGAACTGCACCTACGCTTCTGCTGAAACTTTTGGAAATGAAAAAAGCAGATCAAAGCTTTAAATGCTCTTATCTTCAGGATTATGTTATGATGCAATCTACTTTATTACTGTGCTCTGTGGCTTAGCAGTTTCTGTTGTTCAGCAGAGTAACTGCTTCAGAGATAAGCGTTAATTTGTTTGGTACTCATGAAAGTGAGACATTAAACTAAACTGAAGTTCTTTCTCCAAAGGCGAATTTTAGCAGCAAAGTCAATGTAGGGATTTACACAGACTTCAAATAGCTCTGTATCAAACTCCTAGTGCGGTGCAAGCAGTTTTGCACCAACCTATTGCCGCAGCCCTGTGACAACTACCACGCTGACCCTCTAATGCCCTGGAAGTTGCTGAGAGCTTCTCCCTCTTCTATGTATGACATGGCAACACAATGTGATAAATACATCCCATTAATTTGCAAATATCTAATCCATTTCTGCATTATGCTTAAGACAGGAATTTAGTTTGCTAAACAGCAAAGAACCCTCATCTTAGAAAACAGCATGAGACTGATGCTCCTGCAAGCAGCCTGCTCCACCTCCAGCTGCAAAACCATGACAGAAGTAAAAACAACAGCAAACCCAGCAGCAATAAAGACTACATTTGATATGGAGGGTCCAGACCCTTTTTCTCAAAATACTTATGCCAGGCCTGTGAAAGAAGAGTTTAGCATGTGACCCAAGGAAACTCAATTTCAGATTGGATAATCACCACAAGGATACCACATTATGCCAAATTTCTCGGTCTTTCATTCATCCACCCATTCTCCTCTGTCCTTCCTGCTGTCATGATCCTGACTAAAAATACCAGCGCCTTGTTCATATTTCTTCATTTTCACTTGCCTTCTTTTCTGTCCTTTTCTGCACAGATTCTGGTATTTCAAATCTTTCTGTTCTCCACTAACAGCCCTACTGCTGCCCAAAATTAAATCATGGAGCCACATTTGCATCTCTAACATGTGGCCTGTTCTTCATTATAGGCTTGATTTGACACCTGTCTTCTAGACATAATAACATCCATTTTTTTTTCCCCATTTAAATTGTTCCTGCTGTCTTTGTCTATCGCCAGAGAAAACTTGCTGGGGAAATTCACGTATTAACTGGCTGTGTTCTTCTGAAAACACGTAAAGCCAAGAGGCAGAAAGATGCAGTGCCTTCAAAAATACCTAAACAGCTTCTCCTTCTCAGGCTGTTCAAACACTATAGCAAAGCCATTCCCTGGTCAGCTGTCATGAGAAGTCCTGCTGTCCCCTTCCACCTCCCTCGGTGAGCCAGGTTGAGAGAGAAACTCATGTTTTTTTCTGTTTGTTTGTGGGGGTTAGCTTTGTGCCAGTTCAGCTCCCTAAATTTCCTCACTGCAAGATCAGACATATGCTAAAATCTGGCAGAGCAGAAATGAGGAGGAAGAGGGGAAGAAAACTGACTCTTTCTGCAACAGCACGTACTGCTTAAGCTCAACACTTCTGCTAAACAGCTCTGTAGCAGCACTCCTCTTAGTTTGGTAAGAAACTGTAAAATTAGCTCACATAATATGACTGTCTCATAAGAGAGACTGTTCTTGCTACAGAACTTAAGCTACAACAGCTCAAGATGCTGAAGTTGAAAGCCTGCAGAAGTGGGGACACTGAGGAATTTCAAACCTGGCTGAATATGGAAGGCTTCTCAGTCTTCTGTGTTGCTCTGAACCCCAAACCAGGGCAGTGCTCTTTGTATGAAACACCTGGAGTAAATGAATGAAACCATGACAGGAACACATCACACCACTGCTCAACAGGGAGGCTCTGATCCATACTGGCACCAGAATCTTAAAAGCCATCTTCCAGACTTCAGCAAGTAATTGCTTATTAGCATATCCACTAATGTGTTCTCAGCAATAGCTCGAAATGCGAGTTTCTATGAAAATCACCTCTAAAATACTACAGAAGTATAAACATATTAACTTACAAGATATTACAAGTTCAGCTTTAATAAGATCATTCTTATATCCCTCTTAAGTTCCTTCTTTAGAAACATAAATGTAATTCCTTGGATGATCCCTTCTGAATTTTTATTCCTCTTCGATGGGGTGTACTGACTTGCCAAGCTCTGTGGGAACTTGGACAAGCAACATAAGCTGCAACACTTCACAGATGTTTAAAGAAATAATCATCAAAATAATTTTTTTTATTATTTTTTTTAAGAGTCTGTAATTGGCCCAAACAAGGCAAAGCAAAATAATACTAAAGGATCTTGATACTGCCTCAAAAAATTAGTTTCCCATATGCAACTCAGAAGTTCAATTTACAAAGAAGCAATTTATTGACCACAACTCTCTGGCAGAGCTGTCTTCTCAGGCCAAGTGGAAGAAGTAACGAATGGAGGACGTAAGATGTTTTACAAATGCTGATAAAGATATGTCTTAGGACCAGAACCAAATGAAATTGCATTGGCTTATATTCTAACAGAAACCTTGTGCAGTTTCTTCAAACAGCTGGAAATTGACATCTTGCATATCATAACATTACCATGGGGTCAGTTCTCTTCTGACCTACAGCAATATTTATAGAAAAAGATCTAAGCTAGCAAGAAAAAAAAACGTGTATCAGATCGTATTTTTCTCATATCCAGATTAACAGAAGAAAAAATTTAAACATTGTATTGTCATTACCATACAAGTAGTTATCTTTAATTACTTGTTAATTAAACTGTTAATATACACAACAGTTACCAGTACCCATAAAATACAAAGCTGATGTTTTAACAGATATGGTGATGCATCTCCTAAACACTACACAGTATCTTTCTCGTAGAAGCTCCTGTCTTAGCTAAAGAGGATTCTTTTCTCTTTCCGTGATGCTTTGACTGAAACATGTTCATTATCCATGTGCCCAGAAAAAGGGCAAAATTTTTTTCAAAATAGAAAAAAAAAAAAAAAAAAAAAAAAAAGGTAGGTGGATAAAGCCATCAATAGTTGGCCAGATATACAGAAACCTCTCCACAATTATAATTAATCCACAACCATCTAGGACAATTTTCTATAAATCTATAAAAACAGAGTATCAGTGGAATTTTTTATTAGCCAGAGGTATTCAGTCTTTGGAAGATTAAAGCAGGCACTCAGTACAGCACTACATAATAATTTTAATTGGATAAAAGCTAACCAGATGATTATGCTGCCACACGAATTAGAAAGTGGTGTTAATAAACTGCCTGGGAAAAGAAATGAATGTTTTAGAAATCAAGTATTTCTCCCATCCAACCTAGGGGCATTGCCCTGCTACGAATTCAAGCAAGCCTTGAAACCTTCCTGACAGCTTCAAAGCTACAGAGCACAAGAAACTCTTTCTTTTTTATTGTTGCCTGCAGAACTGACAACTGAAACTATGTGTGTAATGTCCTTTTACTTGCAAAGAGAGACTTCCGAACATGAACCTGTGCTTCATATGCATTATTACAGTGAAATAAACATCTGTAGTCAGTATTTATGATTTCCATATATTTCAAAGTAGATGGACAAAGATGAAACAGAGGAGAGGAAAAAAAAAAGGGGTGGGGGGAGGAAGGAGAAAATTGAAACCCACCCCTTCCCTCCCCCCAAAAAAAGAGAAAGAAAGAAAGCCCCCAGAAACAAGTAGCACTACAAGAAAAAGCAGTAAGCCACAAAGTATACTCCCTATTCACACACACACAATCCTGCACAGAGACTTTCTGTGTCTTTCTCTGTTTCAGCTCTTCCTGGTCCTCTGCATGAAGACCAGAAAGAGCTGAAAGCCCCTTAACCACTCAAAACTACCCAGATCACCAAACCCTGTAGGTAGCCTCCCAACTCTCAGGACCACCATTCCTTAGGAGGATTCACACCTGCTCCCATCCATCTGCAGAGGTACAGCTGCAGATGCTAGGGCTTTAACTGTGCCTTTAACTGGAGGTAAGTCTGATATTGCCAGCACACGATTCCTTCATCTTTTGTCCACTTACTGCTAATACCTCGCCATGACTCAGTGCTAACATAGAAGCTGGATCAAAAAACTGACCTGCCTCTGAAAACATTCCCCCTAAGAATAAAAACTGCATCACAATGGAACCTGCCAGGAGTTAGGGAGGGCCCAGGACAACCTTTAGCAAAAGTGGGGTGGATTTGTGCCAGACCACGCAAGCATGGTCTAAAAAGGTAGAGGAAAAGAAAGAAAATCAGCATGCACATTTCCTCCTCAAAAGGGCTGATACGTAACAGCTGCATATTTATAATGCGTTTTTCTTTCTTTAAGGTAATCATCACTCTTTATGCCTACTATCTCTTAGGGTTATAATATTATTTACTAAAGGACAGCTGCTACCAGTCCATCTCAGAGCTACATAGTATAAGATGTCTGGGAATTGTATCTCTAAAGAAAACAGCAGACAACTTACTATGATAACTGTATGTAAGAAGGAAAAAAGAATGGTGAAACACAGCAGTAGAGAGCCGTTGCGTTGTCCCCACCATGCAACACCACAGGTGCAGGAGAGGTAACAACTCTACAGACTTCATCCAAAGCTACACAGCCCTCTCAGAAGTTTCCTGGGCTCCAGTAAGGCCAAGCATTGGACCAGTCGAGCTTCGCTCCCTTCCCTATGTATGCAGAGAGATGTGTGCAGGTGTGTTTAGCTGGCCCGTCTGTAACCTTGAGGAGCAAAGCCACAAGCACAAAGCACAGCATGCTGATGACAATGTAAAAGATTTTCTTCTTGTCTTTTTTATCTCCAGTTTAGCAGATGTCTTTTGACATCTCAATCACATGCTATACAGTTGTCTGCTAGTTCAACTATGAACCAAAAAAGGCAATAGCCCTGCATACAGCCTTTACATTCATATATTTTAGAGGACAGAAGGAATAATAGCATTCCTGGCACAAACACTGTGCTGGTAGAACCTGCACATTGAGTTGAGCCATTCATCTAGTCCATCATATCTGTGAAATCCAAATTTAATCTAGTGGAAAATGCAGCATCACAGCTTCATTAAACACTGCAGCACACACTTGCCTAAATAGATATTTATGCAGACAACCCTTTTCTATTTTCACCGGTTTTCCTCCCTCAGCCTCAAACCAGAAGCAGCCTCCTTCCACAAGAAAGAAGTGTTACTTCAAAATGAGCTGGAAAATTTATCTTAAAAGCAGCAACATACTAAGATCCTGATGTTCTTCATTCCTTTGAGACATACAAAAAAAGGTCTGTGTAGGGAGAAAATAAGAGGGGACCCCTTTCATTTCATTCATAGGCAGGCGTTATCTTGTAACATATGCTCCAAGTTTCATTAGCCACTTGATTAGAAATATACTTAAATGGTAGACTACAGTCTGGGCTAAAAAGCCCAGCCTTCTTTTTCATGAGGGTTTTATGGTGAGCATATTAAGGGTAAACATATCACCAAGCAGCAGACCCCACATTTCCAAAATCTGAGCCTCCACTGGAGCAAATGAGAGTTAAGCAGTGGCAGACAGAATGAACTAATTCAACTTGTGCTGTGGACCAAAAGCTAAGCAAAAAACCCCAACATCTCAATAATCAATACCACAAGTGCTAATATACTGTTCACCTGAACTTTTAAGCATGACTGTATGCATCTCAGAATATACCAACACACATTTCTCTTGAAAATGTCATTTGTTTTTAAGGACAATCTGTGCTGCCAAAAATCTGTATGTTTTCCATGATGTTTCATTAAACAGATAGTTTTCCTCAGAGCAAAATGTATGGCTTTTCAGGCTGCTGAATTTAGAGTGGTGTAAGTTTAAGATTCATTTTCTTCTTCAATACAATGACTATTTGGTTTGTGAAACTAGAAGGAGCACATTATGCAGCCTTGATAAAAACAATCTACTAGCATGAAAATGACAAGATAACATAGAGAGAAACCATTATCAAAGCAGCAAGACCATTTTCATCACATCTCAAATTCTCTTCTCGGAAGAAAAGACCAAACTATTTTCTTTTTCTTTTTAAAATCATCAGCATCCCTGGCATTTCACCAAACCTTTAACAAACCTTCAGAAGCTCTCAACAAGGACAAAGATTGGAGAGGGAGGAAACTGCTGCCATCAGTCCTGCCCAGTTCTGCCTGACATGGGCCCAGGGCAACAAGCGCAAAAGGATTTTTGGAGATGGTGGCAGTAGGGATCCAAACGAGTAAATAAAAATGAAGATGGGAAGTCATTCAATGGCCCTTTTGGCTCATCTACAAAATAGAGAACTTGAGGACTGCTTTGAAGCTGAGGGTTGTGGCGTGAATTAATTTCAAGGCCTTATTATGGTCACATTCCAGCTCGTACTGGATTTGGCTAAGAAGTGGCTCCATATTTAGGCAAAGTTGCTGGTGAAACCCATGGCATAAACACAGAATATTTGATAAAACTGACAAGAAGGTAATTTTTGAAAGTATTATGCTTAGAGATTAGAAATGTCAACACTGTTCTATCAACAGCTATAATGAATTACCTGTTAACTGAATTTACCTTGCTATTTTCTGCTCTACATAACACAAAGATACAGTTAAGAGCATAACAGTGTGCATTACTAATTCCTTTTTTTTTTTTATTTCTGAGAAGGACTTTTAGAAACACACGTTCAGTGAAAAAACACTCATGGATCTCAATGACATTTAGAAAGGAAGTGGACAAAAGAAATCAAGCAGTCATGATATAGTTTCAGAGATGCCAGGTGTAACACCTGCCAGAGCATACACTGTACATCTGAAAGCTATTCTAAGCATCAAAAAAAACCACAAAACCAACCCGAAACAGAATAGTTCCATGCATACTTAAAATGGAAATGAGCACCTCCAAATTAAACTAAGTAGGGAAAAAACATGTATTATCAAAATTAATTTTTTGCCAGCTGTTGAGTATTGTTTTTACAATTCATTTTGGACACCGAGTTCAGCACAGATGGCAAAATAATTTCAGTCCTTCAAGGAACTCATATAATGTATCCTAATTACTAGACATAAAATTTGGAACACAGGAGCTGTTCAAAATTGCTAATATAATGAAACATACGCCGGTATCTTCCATCTGAGCACTCATCCTGTTTAAATAGGAAACTGAGCACACCTAAATTAACCTCCTACTCTGCATATTCACATGACTCTGAAAACACACGCTTTGCCAAAGGGCAAGCTCCAGATCAGTTTTATGAAAACTGTTTAGCAAGACAAGGAGCTGATGGGCCTTGAAATGCATCTTCCTTCAACAGTAACATGCCACTCCAGTGCTTGAGTATGTATGCATGGGGGGAACTGGCTTCTTCCACAAAACAAGAGCAAACTCTAGGTACAGTGGTCCCTACCTCTTTTAGGACATCAGCTAACCACCCATCAGGGACTGTTAGGAAGAAACCTTCCCCAAGGGGCTGGTTATCCAGTAATCGTGTATGGCAGGGTTCTTCCAACATCCCTCCAAAACAGCTGGTACTGCAAAATCAGCAGCAGGGCTAGATTGACTAATGGCTTGATGTGAAGTGTCAGCTAGTACACTCAAAACACATTAATGATTTTGGCACACATGCAGGTGTAACCACTCCATTTACACTAAAGCAATGTAGCATGAGCATGATCTGCAAGCAGCTGTCAAACGCAAGTTCTGCAGCAACCCATGCCATTTTACTCTTCAGTACAGGTACAATTAATATAACGGCATGCTAGATAGTTTGACAGCAAGAAGCCACTAGTAAACAGTACTTCTGTAACCAGCATCTCATTCCACCCAAGAAAGGTTGATTTTCTTATACTTAAAAAAAAAAAAAAAAAAAAAAAAAAAAAAAAAAGAAGCCATCAGCTTCAGCTGAGCTCTGGAGAATGGGCAGATTTGAAGGCAGAGGAGATGGATGTACTGTACTTCCACAACCACTTCTTCAGTAGCAGAGTTTAACTGAGGTCAAAGAAGTTTGAAGGCAGCATTCAAGTATCTCCATTTCCTTTCAGATTAGTAACATACAGTCTGAGCTTTATCATCTTTAAACTGTGTGATGTTTTATCCAAATATAAATTCAGACAGTTCCTGTGCTGCACTGAGCTCCCACTCAAAAAGAGGGGAAGCAACAACAAGCAACATAAACCTTTAAAACATGTAGGTGGTTCTGCTTATTCCCCATTCCTTCCTTTCTGCCCTTGCAATGCTCCTCAACTGCTACTTTCTACACCAAGACTTCAAAATCCACCTACGCTGGCAATGGACAAAGAGAGGCAACAAAGACAATCTCAAGAAAAAAAGAAATACAAGGCTCCCGGTACATCTGCTCTGCAGGAGAAATTTAAGTCCTTCTGTACTCCACGCACCTCCCAGCCCACTGCTCTGCCCACCACCCAGGCATCTGGCCTTGCGTCCTACAGCCAGCTGCAGGCGTGCGGGAGGGAAGGACAGGGCAGAAGAGCCAGGACACCAGCATTTTCCCCACCAAGAAGCAGGAAGCACAGCAAGGAAAGGGTTTTTTTTAGCCAGATTCCTATGTTTTAACACACCACAGCAGAGTTGATTACTTCAGGTTAATGAAAGTATATTGCTTAATCACACACTGATTTTAGCTGATCATGATTTTTTTATGATTATGTTTAAGATGCTCGCCCCATTTTTAGGGAGGAGAGCTGCCAGCACCTTGCCCCACAACAGGGCAGAACCCCCTAAGCTGCGCTTTTAACTGTAGCTAAAGAGACACTCTGAAGTTGCAACATGATCATCTAATATTAAGCTAATGAACTTTCAAGTACAGAAATCAAGTCTAACAATTTAATGGAGTTTAAATATTTACCCTTAAAAACACACATAACAAAGGTCTCTTTTCTGTTTCTCCAGTCAGAAGAAAAACTCAGATTTCCAAGAAAAAAAGAAAAAAAGTCAGGTTAAAGTGACCTAGAGAGCTCATCTAGACCTTCCTCTGCTCCAGCCAGGGCTTACATCTAAGCCACACCAATTTGCTCAGGCCCTTGCGCACTTTAGCTCTCCCAGTCTCCAAGGATGGGGACTCTACAGGCTGCTCGGGTGCCTGTGCCACCACATGGACACTCTCATGGCAAAGACATTTTTCCTCACATACAGTCAAGAAAATATTTTCCTTATTATTCCCTTTGTCATCTAATAGTATGTGGCTACCACCTTCTGACTGCTTTTGCTTTCCTTTTCCCTTTTTTTAAGAGGGGGTTTTGAGTGTGTTTGGGTGTGGGAGGGGTTTTTTTGTTGGGTTTTGTTTAGGGTTTTTTTTAAATGCCACCCACAACTTCAAAATAACCTGACATCCAGCTGAGATTTACAGTTTCAAGTCCTCATTCTGGAGCCCTTCCCTACCAGCAGCATTTGTAACTGAACTGCCAACCTACTGTGCTATTCATGCTGTAAAACCTCCCGAACTTTCTACTCTTAATTCCTGTAAATTCATGTATTTCTTTCTGTAACTTCAAATAGAGACTTACTACCCTATGAGCATTTATTAACTGTTTTTCTACTTCCATCTTCTTATTCCTTTCCTCACCTTCAGTAATTTCACTATGCATAAATCAACTTTATTTAGATAAATCAGACAATAGAAGGCCTGTAGAAACCTCCAAAACCTTACTAGTAGGTTACGTAAACAAAAATACTATTAATTTCACAAAGTAATACTCAGTAAAAAGACAAAGAATCAATTTTAGTAACCATTAGAATATCTTCCTTAAGATGAATATTCTAGACCATAAAGCCCAAACCTGGGAAAAAAAACTGAGTAAAACACTGCAAGAAACAGAAGGAACAATCAATGGGTGAAAGGACAGGAATAAAGATGCTAAGAGAGCAGAGATCTGAAGCATGAATTATCTTGCTTTCTGAAGAGGCATTTTCACAGGAATTGGTTTGACATTTAGGAAGCAATGTAGCTACTGCCATGGCAATAAGAAATAGCCCCTGCTTTAAAAAAAACTGAAAGCAGAGATGGTACAGAAAGACATAAGGACTAAAGCAACTCAAGCCATGCCCTTTTGTTTCATGGCATGAAATCCACATTTTCTTTTCACATTGTCACACACTGGTACGAGGTTATCACACTATCACAGCATGGAGACAAAACAAAATTAGATCCACAATCTGTTCTTAGGACATAAGCAAGTGGTAATAAGTTTCTGCTCTCAAATATGAAATCAGTCATTGTAACTTCATCTGTAGAGCAAGCTTTATCTATTAAGAAACCCTGAATGGTTCACTGTGCAGCAGAGACCAATAACTCTGGACTGCCCCAGTGTATTTCAGTGTCATAGCAGGATGACAGAACCCACGTTACAGCTGACTCTTTCAAGATCAGCCCAGAAAGAACAAAGGCATTTTAAAGAATAAACTGTCAGCTCAGCTTTATTCAAAATACTTTGTAAGAAGCTCATTGTGCATATACTATACAAAAATTATTCCCCAAGGGCAGAACACACAGGGACAAAATAGTGCAACAACAGTCCCTGTAATTCCCCCAGCAACCAATTTTTGAAGCTGTTTAACAGGCTTTAAGGAAAGCCTCTTTAAAAAGGACAAAAAGGCAATGGAGCAGGAGAGAAAAAGAAAAAGGAAAATAGACAGGGAAGGTCCCTACAGACTCAGCCCTCCAGCACATCCCTACAGCTTGGTGCTTCAGGAGAACAACCACTCTAGCTGTTCCCGAGGATGGGACTTACTTCCTGGCAGTACTGGAGAATCCCTTCCTTTGTCCCAATGCAGGTCTTGGTGCCAGAGGGGTCCGACTCCCACTTTCCGTTCTGCACGTTCATGTGCATGTTGAGTTTCCCACAGAACATGGCAATCTGGGGCTCTGCCAGCAGCCCAGCGTTTCCATCAGCTGGCACCTGGAAAAAGAAACAACAACAAAAAAGGTTTAATTTCACACCTGACATTTCAGTCCATCCAAAGCAGGAACAGCTCAAGCAAGCCTGAACCAAACTCTAGGCTTACCCACCCATGGCAGCAAAGGCTGAAACTGATTGATTCAGGCAGATTTGAGAAGCACAAATGCCGTCTTCATAGAAATCCAGAACACAATAGTGTAACACAGATTTTAAAGCTGTAACCAAACTGTTGCCCAAAACTGTCACCTTATCAACTTGGTTCAACACAGAACAACGATCATTCTTGAAGCATGATTACAGATTTTTATTTTCCAAACATACTTAAGTGTATTGAGGGGAAGAGTTCACTAACAATTAACAAAAAAGTAACAAGCTTTCCCCAAGAGCTTCCTAAAAAAACCCACAATGTATCTTTTTTCAAGACCCTCTCTAGTTCATTTCGATGTTGAGCACAGAGGCTGTTTTTTACCATGCCTTACAAAGACAGTGGGTTAAAAGCAACGGTTCCCACATAAGCTTTGTTTCAACTGAACCTTAAAATGCAGTGGCTGGGGTGGTATCAAAATGGGACTGCTGAAGGTCTAGCTCACAGCAAATATTACAGACTATCTTCTACTCAAACAGGCATTAAAACACCCAGGTTGAAGACAGGCCACCCAAAATACTTTTCCTCCCCTCCTATGGGTGCACTGCCCGCAACACTCTGACTCTGGACCACCCCTCTTTAAACACGCGATGACCTGGAGTGCGGAGCCGAACATCAGAGATACCCTCAACTATTTCCCAATTCAATGCAATTCTGGAATATCTACGACCTTCCCGCCTCATTATATGTATTTATAAACCACCTTAACACTCCTCCCCCACAAACCTCAACACTGGTTTAAATCCCTCCCATGGGACTGCAGCATTAGGGCAAACAAATCATGAGCTCTTTCTTTCAGCCCTCTGCTCTCCCATGTAGCCAGCCTCAGAAGGTGTAAGCTGAAAGTACTCACGCTTCAGTTTTACCATCTGAGAAAATACAACACAAAGATAAATATCCTCTTTAAATTCCTGAAGACAGGAGTCAATGGCTCTCCATTGCCCCACATGCCCCAAAGGCAAGCACGCTGCACTTGAGGTACAGCAGAGTACACAATTAGGTTTAAGTATCTATTTTTAATTTTTAATCTTTAGCTAGAAGGCTTCTCAAGGGGAAAATTAAACGCATTTTAAAAATTAATGAAAAACTTAAGAAATAGAATTAGTGTCTTACATGAGGTATGAAAATCCTGTATCTTAGTTTCCCCACTCTTTATTTAAACAAACACAAAAAACTTCATGAATAATAAAAAAAAAAAAAATCACACCAAGAAACATTGCAGAGTCAACATCTAACTATCCTAACATATTAATTAGCATTGTTAGTTAAAATGCCACAATTAAAACAAGGGGATTTTGTTTTGTTTTGGGTTTGTTGGGAGAGGTTTTTTTTGAGAAGAGAACATTAATTTTCCTGTCCCCAGGAACACTTCTATTGGCACAGATTTCCCCTTGCTACCTCCATTTCTCTTTTCCAGTGGACGAGTAAGCACTGTACAATTTAATAGTCAACCATCACTGTCCTTCCACTGCATAATTAGAGAATTTTCCACTAACTGGGATGACACCTTGTCTGGCTTGCTTTGATTAGTGAAACTATCACAGGCTTACTCCAACATCTTCAGAAACTGGAGAACATCTCAAACTTGACACATCTATATCAAATACTTGCAAAAAATCCTCCATATTAATGATTTCTTTTCTTTATAGATGCACCACAACTCTACCAAAATTTCAATAAAAATAGAAGAGTGTCATTCCAAAAGTGACATGTCCGAGTGTGAAATCCACTCACAGTCAGCTCCTCCAACTGAGATCTCTATTAAATTAATAATGCAGACAGCAGTCACACTGTACAAGATCTACTAATTTTTTTCACTCAAAAGCTTAAATCGTAATTTTAAGGGGACCTTGCCTAGTGACTTTATAATATGGAGCTGTTGGTTATTTTCTGACTTACCTAAGGAAGCTAGGAAGACAGCTAAAGGTGGTAGAAAACAAAGTGACCATTTACTTGCAGTGCTATCAATTTAGCTCTAACAACATGACAACCTATGACTGCCTACTTAAAATCTCATTCCCTGACATCTCTCAGCTTAATGAAATTACTAAAGCGAGTCATGATCACATGTAGCCTTCTATATTTTGAGCTGGCAGGGCCATACTAACGAACTGCTCTGCACAGCCCTTCTTTATATTGATTAGGACAGCTAAATGTTTCCAATCATAAAGAAATATTGGAGTAATTAATAGACACTGTCAACAGAACTAAGCATTTAGATCACAGAATCATTTAGGTTGCAAAAGACCTTTGAGGTCATTGAGTCCAACTGCAAACCTAACACTGCCAAGTTAAACCAAACTAAAAGCCAAAAATAAAAGATTAAACTTAGCTAACAACTGATTTCAGGAGACGTCTCTAGTCTTCGTAACTTATTGATAAGGTAAAACCTTAACAAGACTTTAACAGAGACATCCAACAGCCGTTTTATCATGAAGGGGACCGAACAACAGGGGTGAGAGAAGTAGCACTTTTTTTAAAAACACACGCACTTCAAAAGATAAATTAACAACTCAAAAAAAGGCAGGAGACTTAAGATAAAACTAGATGTAGTCATGTGTCATGCCGCCATAACATTTTAAGTACAAGAATTCATGAACCACTGGTCACATCAAAGGTATATCCAGCTAAAATAAGTGAGTTGGTGAAGAATTTTATGTATCATTCACATTTTCTTCACAGCCAATGGTTTAATTCATTTACATTCATTTCCTGACAAGAAAAATCATTTGCATTACAATGCAATTAAATCATCTAGAGCACTGATCTACACAGATAAGCAGCTTCTATCCAGTAATGCTGAATAACATAAAGCTACAGTCCAGTTTGTTACAATAACGCCTGTAGTGGCAAATCTCTCCTTGACTAATACTAAAGCTCTTGGGCAGATTAGTCTCCCAAAGAATAACTCATGTGACACAAATGACATTAACAGCAACTATTTGCTTTATTAGTATTCTGAAAAAGTAAAAATCTCCAAGCTTATTAACAAAACTATAATCACATATTATTTTTGTCTATTTTGCATATGACCTCGAAGAAGTAGCACGTGCTTTTCCCTGCCTCTTGGCAAATCATTAAATAAGTTAGACCAATTAGCATGTCGTCTCACAGTAACCCCAAACTTATGCTTTAGTTTTCACAGTATATCCAGTTCTCAAATAAAACACTACTCATTGCTTTTACACAACATCTGGATCACAGATCTATTTCTAGAATGGGAACTACCTAAATTTTAAAAATGGGAACTACAGGATTCTGAAACAGATTACCTCAATCGACTGTACACTGTTTAGAGCTCTGTATAAATACACTAGTCTAGCATGTCACAAGATGTTCAAGTACCAGCTTGACATTTTTTAATACAGAAAACAAAATTAAGTTGTTATACATCTTTTAATTATTAACTTCTGAAAGTGTAGCAAGGGTACAAGTTCAGAAAGAAAGGATCCACAGCCATGCTAATGTTTAATGCTGACAGCAGGTTCTCCCTTGAAGAGTTTCAGCATTGCAGGGGCCTGTCATCCAGCCACAAGACTCATTTCACCTCCAGTTGTGTGCACCTTCCTGTGTGCTCCTCTGCCACATTTCCTTCTTATGAGCAGCTACATGCTGAAATGCTTAAAATATTATTTGACAGTAATGAAAGTTAAAATAACTTTCAGATGTAGACTCCCAGTATTTTTCCTACTCTCAAAGAGAAAGCACAGCAAGAACTCATCCTGTAAGCGGGGATATTAGAAAAAGAAAATGCAATTGACACTAGAGACTGGGCTCAGAAGACAACTCCTTATGAGAAAGCCCATCAGATATATAACTGCTTACTGGTTATAACTGCTTTGGATGAGGAAAGACGAGGGACATAATCCAGCTGTTTTCCCAACAAATTGCATCAAATAAATACTTTAGGACAAAAGAAGGTAAGTCCTGGAAAAAAATACCTGAACAACTTTGTTTAATTATTGGAGCCCATCTTTGAAAACAGATGTTTCATGGTATTTTTCTGATTCTTTTGAGAGGGAAAACCATCATTCCAAGTACTTATTTGATATCAAAATATCAAACTAAATACTGGAAAAAAGACTAAAAATATCATGCAAGCATTAAGAGGTTAATATGTAGGGAACCTGTTCCCTTCCCATGGCAAGATATAGTACAGAGCTGCCGCTGCTTTCCCATCTTCAGCCTGGTAATTTAACACATTATTTGAGAAGAGATGCAAAGGGTCCTTAGTACATCCACGCACTCCACATCCACAAGGCATGCTGTGTTGGATGCCATTTATACAGTTTCTGAGACACTCAAAAAGGATTTTGGTAGCAGAATACAGAGGACTGAAAGAAGTTTATCTAATTACAAAATTTAAAAAGGAATATTCTACCTTATCAAAGTCTATGAATTTTTTTTAACTCATTACCATTTAATTTTAACATCAAACGGCTTTTTCCTATCAAACACCATTATTTCAGACAGAAAGCATAGCGCTCTCCCCGTCCACTCTCTCTGTCACTGCTTTCTGCGGTTACAAAAGTAATTAGTGTATTCACTAATAGCTTTTCATAATCCCTGTTTCAACAACAAGTGTTGGCTTTTTTCACAACTAAGGCTATACTCAGAAAATGTAGGCTGCAAGGTTTTACCCTCAAGAGGTTTTCCATCAAGGGACCAAAGTAACACAACTTCACTCCAGATAGCTCCACTATTAACTTACAATTAAGGACTACAACATAATATGGAAATAAGCATCAGACCTTAATTGTGCTATTATTAAACATCGAAACATCAAAAAAACGTTCCCCAGAGGTCCCTAAGATGGCTACTATGATTTAGAGGTTGTTTTATTCTGCAAACACTAACCTGAAGCTACTTTCATAAGCCTTCAAAGCGTATTTAATCTGTATTAATTGCTTCATTTGCAATTACTTTCAAGGAGAGGACATTCTATAACAACCTCTATACTCGAGAACAACAAATGTCCTCCTTATTTTAGGAGGTGATTAGAATAATCCTTCTCTGCTTTCCCTTTTTAATGCTAACACCAGTTTCAAACCTTCAACTGAGAAGTCAGCGACTACAATTTTAAGGTTAATAACTTCTGCTGACAATAAAAATCAAAAGGGGGCTCAAAATTTGTGAAGAATTAAGCATACCTAAGTAACACACTACCCTTCCAACCCATGCCTGTACTTCCTCCAAACTTTTATACCACATTCAGGTTGAAATTTGAGATTTCTCACTAACTGCAGCAGTACCAATTTGCGTTCAAAGCAGTTTGCCTCCTCTATGGCTATTAACAAAGTAATTCTATCTTTGAAGTGGGGCTGCTCACAGCTACTTTTTCATATGATGAACAGAGCTAAAACTAAAGTTACTGATCATAGAAGAACTCTCTGCTTGGCCTCACACATTCAGTGATGAAAACGTGAGATAACCCTGCTATCCCCAGTGCAAAGACCAAGTTTCTTCCACTGGACTATGTCTGGTCTGCTGCACCCTACAAGTGAAGATCACTTCTCAATTCCAGAAGTCTACAGTTCAAAGCAGGCAAATGTCATGCTAATATAGGCTCATGTCACCAGACACAAATTCATGTCTTCTTGCCCATTGGTTAACCATCAACTTTAGAGCAGAGTGTAAGAGAATACAGACTGCCAGAATTCCTATTTAAGCCATAAAATACTAGTTCTCCTCCTAGTTTTATTAGGTACCTACGCAGAACACAAATACGCTAAAGACTATGTTTAAAATCCTGCTCACATAGATAAATAATGAAAAAAAAAATCTTATAAACACTATCTGGGGAAAAAAAATAAAAATAAAGCACCCAAATTAGAAAGGGTGGAAATACCAAATTATTGTCTCCCTTTAAGTTGGCTGTCAAAACCAAGAAGAGTTTTCCAGCGCTCCACTTCTCCTTGGAGACGGACAGTGTTGCAAGAGGTTGTCACAATCAACATGAATAATTCAGAAACAGGGTTTTATTGTACAATGTTAATATACAAACAGCAGCAGCAATTATTGTTGTCAACAGCCTACAGAAATAGGCAAAACAACCATTTTACTGGTTGCTCAGTGAAACAGTTCAGTGTAGTTGCACCCTTCTGAAGACAAATGTTTCTGGCAAACAGTAATGAAAAGGGCCATGTCCCTAACTACAGAAAACCCCGGGAAGACACACACCTCCTTTACAAAAAGCCATCAGCTTTGAAGAAGCTCAAGCACTCTGTAAACTAAAAGGCGCCAGAAATGTATTGAGAAACAAAAAACTGCACTAAAAAGCTCCTGGAAAATCAGAGATGTTTATTTGCCCTGACTATAACCCATTTAAGCCAAGTGTAAATACCTGTGTGTGGTCCTCCTGGCATACTTCATAAATAGCGATGCCAAAAGGGCATCACAACAGCGCACTGCCCACTTCTCCACAGCAGCTCAATGACTGCCTGCTCCACAAATATGTCAAAAGCAAGTCTGTCTCCAAGGCTGCAGAGGAAGCAATAGTTCTATCAAAACTATCTTCTGGCAGATGACCATTGTCCCCACCCATACCCTTTACATATATTGTATTTATTCCATACGTCTTAGTTTTAACACTTCCCTCAGGTCATGTTCCAAGTACTGGTAAAATGCTACCTGAACCCAGGGCTCAGGCATTGGTCTACCCTGAAATCAAAACAAGTACCAAAACCAAACCAAAAATACACCAGGACTACGAGCTGAGTTTACAGGGGTATCCCATGGAGCAAACAGGAGGTAAGCGCTCCCCTCCCAAAGGGCCGAGCAACCCAGCACCCAAGTGCTTACAAGAGTTATTTGTAAGACTCCAACAGCCATTTTGCTATCATATCTGTAACGAAGAACAGACTTGCATATGCACGTACGAGCACACACCCAAGAGAGGAAGGATTTCCCCAGCTAGGGCCCCTGCAGAGCCTGTCCAGCTTCACCATGCAAACACTTCCATGCTTCTGTGAGACTTCGAAAAACTAAAATTCAGCTACAAAAATCAGCTTTTTTTTTTTTTAAAAAGCCAATCTTACTCCCCAGCTCTTCAGTTAAGATTTTGAAACAATCTTTACTCATTTACATGTCTATATAATGTGTTGACTAATAGCAAGGTAAACAACAAATAAAAACCCACAAACAAAACCAAACAAAACACACACAAAATAAGAGCACACACCAATTCCTGTCAGAATTAAATATCCTCTATCATCTAACTTGGAAAAAAAAAGAAGAAAAAATGGAATCCAGCAAGTATGCAACTTTGAGATAAGAAGTGTTTAATGACACCAATATATATGACAAGTGTTATGATACTTACGTGATGTGATACTACCTTTTAAATGTCATCACCTGAAAGCCTGTCATTTCCCCAAAACAAACACAAGAATCTGTTTTACAGAACCAAATTAAGGTTTTGAACTGAAATGATTCAGTGTAAACCATCTAATTCCAGCATTGGAATTCTACTCCAACACTCAGAGCCACCATCACTTACTTTATCTTAAATAAACATATGAAGTATAAGAAAAAAGCAAGTATATTTCACAGCAACACAACAGACTACAGAACTATTCCAAGCTCAGTAATAACTTTTGGGATCCTACTATACCCATGAAACTCACTCTTGTAAAATTGAAAGTACAAGGTGAGAGCAAGTACACAAGAGTCCTAAATAAGGTCTAGTTTTCATTTATATTAAAGCACCGTTTTTCTTGCAAAAGAGTGAATGATGTGAAATGGAAAATTACCATATGCAGAGCCAGACTCCAACCCACGAAACAAATTTAAATTATATCTGCCAGGTCAAAAATTGAGGAACAATCCTAGTTCAAGAAATTTGATAAACAAGTTAACATTTGAGCAATGTCAGTTTCTCAAATTAACTACGTCACTCAAATGTCAGTTCTATCTAAATTACTGACTTATTTTTGAACAGAATGGCAGTCTCCTCTTTTCAGGAATTCATGTGAAGTAGCTGTTGGCTTTAAGATAGCTTCACATCTCGTTCATCACACTTCCAGCACCTCATTCACCTAAGATCTCAGAGAAAAAGAATTTCTCTGTATAACATCTTTGCTTCTTTTTTATGCTATTTATTTTGTCAACTTTTCCTGCTAAAACTGGGCTGCAAAACCATAGTTTGTAAAGAGGATGCTATTCCATTTGAGGGATACTTACATCTTACCACCATTCCATAAAATTTGTTAGTACTCAACCTGTCACAGAATCGTATCTTTCATTTTGAAGAAGGAAGAAAGGAAAGAAGTTATTTAAATTACCTCTTCAGCACTGTTTTTTACTCTTTTTAAGTTCTATATGGGATGCCGTAAGGATAAATAAGTAGACTTTGTTTACAGCACAGTCCCAGAAAAGATGACAATATGATTTCAAATGGCTCTGTTCAGATGCTTGGCCTTGTAACTTTCTAAATAAATGATAATAAACTTTAAAAAAAATACCCAGTATGAAACCCACAATACTCAAATTACACTTCCAAACATGACTCTTATATGACTAATTTATTACACAGTAATAAAAGACATCCTGTATCTTTGACAATATAGTAATTAGACAAAGTAAGTTAAAGCATACAAGGCACCTGAGTTTTTTCCTGAAAAACTTCCTTGAGAGACACCAGGTTTTCCAGATTTGGAAAATCCTGCAGGCTTACATCATTTTCCTACTGCAGAAACACAACAATGAAATACTGAACTAATTACTCTAAACCCACAGAATTATTACTGCAGTGGAGGAAATACACAGTTCATTTTGTAAGCTCCTCCAAGAAGGAACAGAAGCTGGAACCCATCTGCTCAGCAGATTTTTCTTCTGTTACAGTCTGACCGAACAAACCCTTATCTACTCAAGCAGAAATTCACCACGACCAGAAGAGCTGACGTTTTGCCTGTGAAATAGGACCTCCACCCTTCATCAACTGAATTGCAAAGGAAGCTCTGAGGTTGATACTTTATTATCTATTTTGCATACAGATCATTATCTGCCCTCAACACAGAGGCACAACCTACATTGCTAAATTAACTGCCCCACAGAGCACGTTGCTTATGTTATTCTTTGAACTATGCAGAATGGCATTTTCCTTTGCTGCCATTTGGCTGAACTACAAACATCTGAACAGAGGTATGTGAGAAGCATGATGTAACTCCCTAGTTTTACCATGAAGTGTTTCAGCTATTTTGTACTGTTACAGCACTCCATACATATGCCAGAGGTCCCTCTCATCTTCATTTGATGCAGAACTATTCTTTGCCCAGGCGTTGAGCCTGTGAGTCACAGTCTTCTCTGAAAGTTGTCCCACTGGATGGCTTACTACTACTATTATTATTATTATTATTACTACTACTACTACCAATTTCATTCCACAAACAATATGGAGATGAATTAACAAGATATTTCTGGCATTTGCTCACGTTAACCATTAGTGTTTAGCAAGTTGAGGACTCGCTGACTGCTACAGGGAAGAGCACATCCATAAGAACCTTCCTAAGGTATTATTTACCCTACCCAAGATGCCAACATGTCTCTAATTAGACAAAGCTTTTTTTAGCTCATAAAAACACCACCATGAGCAAGCCAAAAGGAACTAATATGTCAACACTAGGATCAAACAACATAGCGAATTACCTGGATTACTTTTCAAGCACGTACAGAAGCCTGATACTAGTTGCCACATGGCAGAGTCAAAGAGATGGTTGACAGATTTTGATTAATTCTGAGTTGAATCGAAGGTCCAGTCCTTCAACCCTTCCTCCACAAAAATGTATGAAATTCTACCTCCCACAACAGCAATAGTGATAAGGTAATTAATACAGCATTATTAGACATGCCATGGTGAAACAAATCCTGCCCTGGATCTGTTTTCAGGGTATTTGAGTCACCCATTACTAAATAAAAAATAAAATTAAAAAAAAAAAAAAAAACAACCCACCAAAAAAACCCAAAACCCAAAAAACAAACCACAAAACACAAATCCACCACCCAGGAGCCAGGAGTCTTAACCTGATTGGGAATAATAAACCAAAGGAGTTACTGGCTTGACCATGCATGTGAGTTATTCTATGGAACACAATGCCTCAGCTTGAAGAACTAAGCAAAACCAACCAAAAATCAGACTTAAGGGAATTCAGTCAGACCTAAATCAAATCAATTTCCAATGACACAAAAACTGGAAAGATAGCTAGGTAATTGTGATAAGCCTACAACTTTCCAAAATCCATTATGCAATTCAAGACGACAAAAAAATACCAAAAAAACTCCAAAACAAACCACCCAAAACTAATATGCAGGAAGCACTACAGAACAGGAGCCAACTGTCCCATACATGAAGGCCAATACTACAGAAGCACATGAATTTTTCTGATTCATGCATTTAAATTTTCAAACCCTACCTGTGGGGTCTCTCAGAGCAACTGCTCTTTGGGTCTAAAAAATGCACGTTTAAAGACACAGCCTTCATCTGAATTCTTCCACTGATGGTCTTTACAAAAAGCCCTTCTGATTTCACAGAAAAGAAAGCTGAGTACCCTCCTGATGTTCTCACTCTTTACCATTCACAATATCTATTACCACCATGGGTTCCGGATTTCTGATCTTACTAAGCACTAGAGTGCCAGCAGTACCTGTCAAGACTGCTTAGGTCATGGAGGGAGGACTAGATCCTGTAAATTCAAGGACTTTCTTCCAGTTATTACAACAACTCTCTGATAATGCAGCAGTAGGTATCGCATACAAGCTTAGTTATGCAAACTTTGAAACATGAGAAAAACTGTGCCAGACAGCTCTCGCTCTTCCATGAGAGGACATGCCATTATTACGCTTAACAGAAGCTGGCACAAATGTTTCTCTATCCTTGCCTAAATGTGAAAGTAACCGATTGAAGAGGCGAACTAGATACCAAAATTCAGAATGGGAGTTTCTGGGGTTTTTAACTATGCTAAAGACCCCTGCTAGGTCTGCTCACTGATAGCAGCTGCTCTCAATCTTGACAACAGTGAGGAGAGAGATACTCACAGACATTTGATTTGAAGGCTCGTGAACATCCTTAAAGACTATTTCAAATTCACAGTAATTGAATTTAACAGTTGTATGAAAGAGGTCAAGACCAACTCTGAGGTGCTTTCAGCTCATCAAATAATGCAGATGAGATTATTCACTATTATTGTTATCAGATATGAGAGAATTGATCGAAATAAGACAACATAATAAAGATGAAGTGCTGTTTCCTTACAAATAAGCTGACTAAAATCACCACAGATCATTAAGTATGAAAACCCCAAAGCATTAGCCCTTTCCCAAGGGAATAAAAAAAATAATCTCCAGTTTCTTTAATCATGTCAAAACCACATACTTCAAGACAAAAATGCTTGGTTTTCAATACTTCCATTATATTACTGATATTTTGAACACAAACCCTTCAACCAGTGGGGATTTTTTATCTATCTTTCAAATGAATCATCAGGAAGATTAATACAACATTTTGCTTTGCAAAACTCATCAGCTGTATCATCCTGATAATCATCATCACAAATGAAGAGAAACACTACTACGCTTTCCCAACTCCCCTGTTTTATTGAGATATAGTAAGTTATATTGTGAAAGATGTCACACACTCTCCATTGACAGAAGGGAAGAAAAATATTTATTTGGTTATGAAGCCTGGAGCTCTACTACAGAAAGTCCTACTGAATACTTACGATGCCTTGTGAGGGAAGTACAGGCAACCTTATTTCTACTCACTAACAGAGAAACAAGCAAGATGGCTGTCAACTTTTATTTAAGACTACCTAGGTCACAATGTGGAGTGAAAGCAGAAATAATATTTATTTTACTTCACTTGCTGCAATGCTTAAGGACTCTAAGCAGGGATCCTGATGCCTCATCAGGAATTTCACCAGAGTACTAGATGTACACAAGCTATCCACGATCCAAACATTACAGAGTGGCAACACATAACAGATCATTTCTCCTCCAGTTCTCTCCACAGACTTATTTGCAGATATTAAAAATCGCTTATAACCTACACTGACAAAACAGCTGCCCCAAGCTGCAACACAGCCTCTTCTCTGGATGTTTTTCCCTCTTCTGAACAATATGCTGTCTGAAAGCCGCACACATTTGTTTTCTCACACTCAATCTAAGGGTAAGAAACCTTTAAATCTGATATGTCTTTTACAACCGGCTTTTGCTTGTCATGCTGAGAGGCTGAAAGAAACGGTGCCACTAAAACTACAGCACAAAATACCGCTGACATGAGGTATTACCTTAAAACCCTGCTCTCATTCCATGTAAAGGCTGGATATTCTAGAGCAGCCAACAGCTGCCTTTCTACTTCCCACCTTCAGAAGACTCCCTTCATGCTCTCCTTCTCACCCAAGCCCTGTTCAGTTGCTGAAAGAAGCAGCAGCTCAGGATATGAGCCGCAATTGCTTTGGCCGAATTCCTTGAAAATGCCAATGGGAAAGTAAGAAAGAGTAAAAATTTCACAGAATGGTTTGAGTTGGAAGGGGCCTTAAAGATCATCTAGTCCTAACTGCCCTGCCATGGGCAGAGCTGAAATGTCCAAGCAGGTAGTTTTCCAGCTTCATGTTAGCCTTGACACTATCTCAAGCACTACCTTCATACAGAAAACTCACCAAGAATTGCTTAGTGCTTTCAACCCAAACTAGCTGAAAAGGTCTGACTTGCACTGAAGCTTAGGGTCCTTCTCCTTCCCAGTGGTAACCACCACCTTCCAGCAAGAGACAAGCTAAACAGTGAGCTACAGGCGAGCAGCCTTCTTGCAGCTCTCCTCTTCCTGCCCATGAGCTCGGGAAGGCAGGCATGGCTCCCCAGTGTTTGCTGAGATGTCAGGACGGTTCAACTTAACACAGTGCAGCAGCATAGTGTTCAGATCGAGAAGTCCTGGCAACACTCAGGAGAGGACACAGTGGCCCTCTTACTTGTGCCCAGCCTAGGCTTATAGCCAAGCATTCATCATCACCTTTAATCTGCAGTGATTAGGTACTCCACACAATGCATAACCTGAAACAGAGGATTTACTGAAAATACAGCGATTCCTAGTATTACATTCCCAGGAGGTACCTGCATACCAATACCAGTGGGCATTTATGGTATAGCTCTGTATTGGCAAAATCACCCACAACCACATTACTTTGGAAACCAGGTAATTTTTAAGAGCCCTTTAAGTCATTCCAACCAACAGCATAGCTTTCCCTTTTGCTGACATGGTCACCATTATCTTTCATCCTCGCTTTCTAGGGTCAGCCCGTGTACATTACATGGTTCTTCCCTCTGCTAACGTAATAGAGGCTATCGTCCATTAACACCAGCATTGTTTTTTTACTTGCATTGTTATAACCATGAGGAAAGCTAAAGTTGTTTCAAGGTAACCAAGAATATCATCACAAGTGTAGTTTCAGATGTACTTTTATTGTGTTACATAATGGCAGAAAACAAGCATCAAATCTAAACTAACAAAATGAGGCTAAGAGACAGTACAGTAACTGTCAAGGAATACTAGTATTTCAGACAAGCCATGAGAATAACCAGTCTATGCACTTCCTTTAGATGCACTCACTGCAGATCTTTAGCACAGACCTCAAGCAGACAGTCACTTGGTCTCACCCACTGACCTCTGAACAGATCAGATTCCTGAGGGAAGGCTCAATGCCTACTGTGGGCACCTGTAAAGTCTTACTTCCCTTAAAAAAATTTACATACTCTTACATAAAACATCCTACTATTTTCAAACATGAAAAGCATACAAAGTAATTCATCACGTGATACAGACATTACTCAACTGTTTTAATTCACATCAATATAACACAAAGGTTTTGAAAACTGAACTCAGTTGTGTCAAATCACAGTAAAAAAAAAAAAAAACAAAAACAAAAACAAAAAACATCTGCTACATTTCAGAAGTAAATTACAGCTCATCTCTGGCTCCAAAGAGCATTAAGTATAGTTAAATTATCAAACAGGCATTTTTCCTCCCCTCACCATCTCCTGACCTGGGCAAACATCTGTTGACCTTATCAACTTCCAAATGTAAACTACCATGAGAATTTTAGTTCTTCTACAACATTTTCTCAGCTTTCAATAGGAAAAGTTATTGTTTTCACCAGGTGTGTGCTTACACATTCATAGTGAACCGAATTCCATATCCATGCCTTTCAACATCTCAGTAAATCTTCAGAATGTTTGCCTGTTAAGTTCAGAGTCTACAACACACATTTCTTCCCACATTGTATAGCAGAATAAATTAAATGAAGGTTTGTTTTAAATGTCATGCCATCAGTTCTTAAGCCTTTCCAAACAAGTAAGGATTTTATACCATTTTTTTCTGATGTTTGCAAGGTTTCAGGGCAGTTGTGCCACCAGACCTTTCTGGCCTGTTTTCGTAGGACTTGAAAAACTCCCTTCTTCATACAGATACTACGTTCTGCGTCTAGTCAGGCAACCTTCTCATTTCTAAGACACGAGCTGTCCAAACATGCATCTACCCACTCTTGATTCAAAACTTTTTATTAAAATCTGTCAAAAGCGACTAGCCTGAATAAACAGACACTATAAATTCATTTCAACAATCACACAACAGATGCATATGATTACACACAGAGTAACATTTGAAGCATGAAAAAGCTGTTTGATCACCTGCGCCAGGGCTTGCATGAATAAACAAGGTACAGAAACAGCAATATGAAGATGTTTTCAGGGGCAGCTGTAAGGGAGGAAGAAAACCACCACTGATTTTCTCTTCTAGGTTCAGGACCATTCAGGTCACTGGCAAAGTACTTCTGCATCAAGGGAAACAGAAGAAGCTTTAGTAAGAGATATCCGAACGACCTTCTGAACCATTGAAAAGCCACCACTGCCACTGAAGAGGAGACTGAATTAAAGACCTGCAAGAGTTTAGACCATACTTTCTGTGGCTGTGTTTTATTACCTCAACTATGCTGAAAATCTGGGTCAGAGCTGTGAGGCAGACATACCTACAAATGTTCCTACAGTAAGATCCCCTCAAAGGATGTCTTTCCCGCTCCCCCAAAACAACACCATATTTTACTAGAAAAATTAGCACCCATTTTTAGAAGTCCAGATAGCATCAAGTGTCAGGGTCATTGGAGAGGCCAGCGCAGTGGCAGACAGTACACAGTCCCTGCAGCCTGTGGGGCACATGGCCATACAGGGCTTACCCCACCCTCCAAGGAGGAACATCCCTTAGGAATGCAGCTACACCAGCAAAATGTATTAACTCTCAGACAGAATTCCACAGTACAGTAAGTACATTACTCTGCTTTCTCCATTAAGGTGGCATGCTTGTTAAAAATAATCAGTGCCTTCGCCCCATTGTGACTTGCCCAGAGGTGGCATTGCTTCACTCAAACACAGCACTGAGGAAGGCATAAACTTTAACTGGAAGGGTTGAAAAATCCTAAAAACCTGCTTCTGTAAATCTAGATTTGGGGATATGGAACTACTTTTACTGTACTATCTGTATACTCAACTGTTTGCAAAGTCTGTTCAGAAAGACAAAATAATGTTATGATGTGAATTACTATTGCTAAAATTTTATGTGAAGCTGACTGGAGAGTTAACAGCAAACTACTATAAAAGCAAAAAACCCAAATCAATTTTATTTACCAAATAGCTTCTTCAGACCACCATTCAACCACTCCTTCCCTCATCCTTTATTCTGCTGAAAACACCACATGGATACAAAACCTGCATTGTTCCAGTTGCCATTCAGACTTCCACGAATCCCAGGTCTCCAGCACAACACGTATCAACACAAGCATTCATTTTTGGAATGGATCAGTGTTATATGGCTGATGTTTTCATTCTGAACCTGCACATGCAATTTCTTCACTACTTTATCAGATAACAAAAAGAGCACATACGTAAAGCAAAGGTAAGAAGCTCTTCCTCTCTTTTTGTACAGCACAGTTTACCGAAAAGCAGATTCTGCCACCACAAGACTTTTCTTTTTGTGCCATTAGTAAAATGGAGTCAGCTGTAACAAAAACACTCCCTACAGGTCCCTTCAGAAGAAACTACTATAGGCTTTTCTTGGAGAGCAAATGCAATAAGGAGAAGGCAGACATGACTGAGGGGATGTCAGAGGAGGGGAAAAGAAAGGATGCCCACTTTTATTCCCCCTTTTAGCCCACTCCACTTTCAAGGCTCTCCCAGGCAGTTCTGCTGAATCTTGAAAGTTGGAAATGTAAGATTACAGCATCACAGAAAATATTTGCTACTACTCAAGCTGAAATACTACATTCAGTTTTGGAAAATATTTCTTATGGACAAACAGACTGAGGCAGAGCAAACACAAAGACAGTATCATTTTAAATGTCTACCAAGCCTCAAGGAATACCAAAACAAATGCACAACTTAGAATGAAGGTGGCTGTCAAGAGCCAGTTTCAGGAACTATAATTGGACTCCATGACAAAAATAGTTCATTTATGTTCTATTCGATTTTCTTTTTTCCACATCAACCTTCACAATCAAGAGATGAGAAAGAAACATCACATTTTCATCAATACTGACATGTTTCTGCATTAATTCAACTATCAAAGCTGACCTTAACACAATTAACCAAAATAATTTCCTTCTTAAACTGATCATCTTGTATTTACAAATTCATTAAGGCCATGAAACCAAACCTAGTTTGAAATAGCCAGCAATTGAATCCTCACTTTAAACTTTTAAGAAAAAGCATATCTCACACAAACAGCTCTACAAAACACCCACCAAAAAAATTATTAAAGATACTAATTTATTTCTTGGATCTGCAGTCTCCCTCCACATCACCCTTACCTGATACAAGAAAGTTAATTACTTTTAGTAATGACAGAATCATAGAATGGTTTGGGTTGGAAGAGACATTAAAAATCACCTGGTTCCAAACCCCCTGCCACAGGCAGGGAGACCTTCCACCAAAAGAAGGTATTCACCCACTAAATGAGGTTACTCAAAGCCCCGTCCAACCTGTCCTTGAACACTGCCAGGGATGGGGCAGCCACAGCTTCTCTGGGCAACCTGTGCCAGGGCCTCACCACCCTCATATTAAAGAATTTCTTCTTAATACCTAATCTAAATCCCCCCTCTTTCAGTTTAAAGCCATTTCCCCTTGTCCTGTCACTACATGCCCTTGTAAAAGTCCCTCTCCACCTTTCTCGTAGGCCCCCCGTTAGGTACTGGAAGGCTGCTAGAAGGTCTTCGTGGAGTCTTCTCTTCTCCAGGCTGAACAACCCCAGCTCTCTGATCTGGTCTTCATAGGAGAGGTGTCCCAGCCGTTGGAGCATCTTTGTAGCCCTTCTCTGGACTTGCTTCAGCAAGTCCACATCCTTCTTATCCTGAGGGCTCCAGAGCTGAACACAGTACTCCAAATAAATAACAAAAAACTTTTTATCATTAAATAACTTGCTATTTATTATTACATAATATCAAACTCAAAGAATCAAGACCAATATTACTCCTTACAAAAATCAGTACACTTGCTGTCTAGAATACCCATCTCTGACCTTTGGGCAAGGATGAGGGGAGGAGAAGAGCTAGACAGAAAGCAAAATTAAAAAAGACAACCTTTTATTTTTTCTGCACAAACAAGACTGCTATAATGTACACACCGGCACAGCAATGACAATTCCACCCCATACACTAGCTAAATCCACTGGAAAATATAGACCTCTAACCAGTTTGCCAACGACCCAAGTTAAAGAGTAAAAGGTGGAACTATTTTCTCACAAACGAACCAAACAGTAACCTCAGGATAGTGTCCTGCACAAACCCACAGGTGAAGTGCAAAATGCTCCCTGCCCAACCGGATCAACACACAGGTGCGGAGCACCACTCAGTTCCCTGGAGCAGAACAATGCTTTCTCACAAAACCAGCTGCCACTGAAGCTACAGAAACCACTTATAAACCAAAACACTCATCTCAAGACAGACCAATTCCAAGCGGATTTTCTGCTGACTTCTTGTTTTGCAGAATTACCTGTTAGACAAGCCTAGGGACTGTTAGCTTCTTAAAGTCAGGATGGTGATGAACTGGGCCACAAACCCAGCCAGGGAGCTTCCTCTTCTGCTACCAGCAGATGAAGGGCTGAGAAAACCCTTTTTGAGCTACCACAGAAATGCTGTATGCGTATCACGTGGATTTTTTTTATTACAGAAATGTTATCCCATTTTCTAATTCTCCATTCAGTTTATTACAAACAAATTACAAAAAGCAGAAATAAACCTGTCTGCGGTCAGGCAGGCATCAAAACACTCAGCACAAGCTACAGGATGCAAACATAACAAGATCACGCAGAGCACCATTTGATCTGGTCGCACCGAGACGAAATCGATTAAGAGGCATCCGCAAGTGCCCAAGCTGGCAGTACACGAGACTGAGCAGCCACAGCACAGCAACACTGCAAGAGGCTGTGCAAAGCCCATCTGTCAGCAAAAATGACATACAGCACTGGCCTAATTAGCACCAACTTGCAGTGAGGACAATACTCAGAAGAACAAACAAGTACGCCTCACACAGTGAAAACACAACCTTGAAACAGTTCAGAATCTGAGAACTAAAGCAAAACCCAAGGCAACAAAGCAAACTAACCTCTGTGTCCCTTTACAACATACCACCCTCTTGTCCCCACAAGGATCCAGCCAGGCACTTGCCTGCTTTCAGCATTAATGTTAGGACATCTCCCTCCAAGACAAGCAGAACATTTGACTTTTCATCTCATCCTCCTTCAAGAATGGCAACTTGACATTTACTTTTGTCGGACACCTCCATGCATTTCCCCTGTGCTGCCAACTTAACACACTGCAACAGCAACTTTAGCAAACATCTGAAAGCCATGAGTAAAAGTAATGCTTAGGTGAGAATATTACTGCATCCATTAAGGCTTATTACGACTTCTGAAAACACTGCTTTCTTCCTGCAAAAAAAAAAAAAAAGGCTAATACTAAGATGTGAGGTGCCACAAGCAGCTGTTCATTCTCTTACAGCTCCAATCTTCTCTCCTTTCTAAGGCCCTGACACGCAGCAGAGCCCAGCCTTACAGCATCTCTGTCAGCCCAATTCATTTACAATTACAGGTAAGACAGAATATCTCTCCCAGCAATAGCAGTAACTGAGGAAAATACTGCAAATCAGTGTTACAGTGGCTAGAGATGCATGCATGCTGTACACATTCAGTTCCTGTAAGTACATCTCAGTATTATCTGAGCTGGTACACGTCACCTTTGATTTTATTACTGCAAAGGTCAACTTCAGGATAGTATTAGCAGGCTGAATTTAATGTATGGTTTATTAAGGTGGTGTGTGTTAGATAACCCCAAGCATACATTTTCCACTCAAGTGAGCAAATACAAATTCAGAAATACTAATGAGCCCTGTGCATCTGACTCTCTCCTCAGATAGGTGCTCTGCAGCTGGCCATAATTAGCATTAGTTATCTTTAGTATGCATACACGTCAACACACAAGCACAAACACTGTTCGCAACCCCAACAGCCTGCAGTGCCACCTCAGACTTTGAATTTCACCTACCGTAGGTTTTTCATTTCCACCCAATGGTCATCACCCCACTTAGTAAGGGCCGTTTTATTTTCACATCTCTGAAGCTACTAACATCTTCACACCAAATAGGTAACAACACAGGAGACGACTTGCCAAGGATTTATAAACAAAATATGAAACAAGAAAACCTGAGCTATCCTCTGCTTTAAGTGAGCAATAATTTCTTTGAATTTTATTAGAGATTCCAAATAGTCTGCACTTAGGGGGGAAAAAAACCAAACCCAAAACCGCACACACCCTACGGGTTTGGCATCCAGCTTTGCCAGCTTCAGCCTAGATATAAACATAACATACAAACCACATCAAAACGTTCTTAAAACATCCACTTCACAGCCAGAAGGAAAGCATCAGCTACCGCAGAGGAGGCAGGAAACTCTTGCACTGCTACTTTAAATGATGAACACAAAAAAACCCTTGAGGTTAGGAAGGGATGCTTGGGGAGCCTGGGTCCCAGCCACATGCCGGCTCAGCAGATTTCCTCACTGCCGATGCATTCGCAACAGCGGATGTGACGGTGCCCTTTGCTGCCCTCAGAGGAATGCGCTTCTAGATTACATGAAGGAGTCACTGAAATGCTTTGAAAGAGATACGGATTGTTTTAACTGGTCTTTTCCAAATGGGCACATTTATTTTCCCTTATAAAAAGGGAGGAGGTGCAAAAATACCCATCACCTGAAAGCTGAACTTTTCTGTTTGCAAACACTATTTAAGACCATATCCTTCATCCCCTTCATTTGGAGCCTTAGCAGGACAGTGATGTGTACTCACAACTTCTGGCCAACAGACATGGCAACCCCAGTGTCTTTATATTAGATGGGTGACACAAGAGGCACCAACTCCTTGCATTACAACAACCAGTCACAAGGAAATTTCCAAAGTAGTTTGATACATTTTCTTTTTAGCATGTGCTGCTGCATTTCTGACTATGGTACCATGACTACGCCACCTTAAGACAAACTGAGTGTCCCTCCAAGCTGCCATGGCTGGAAGACATTGTCCCTCCCACCACTGCTGCAGCTGAGACTACATCAGACACAGAGGGGACCTGCAGAGTAGAACAGCTGTGCTTCTACCAGTCCTCAGTGCATTTCCCTTCCAATCACACCTTGTCCAGCCATGTAGCATGGGCATCCATGAGGGGCCAGCACTTTTCAGGCATGTTCCTGGAGAACATCTTCTGTTTGGGTTCCACCATGAAGAAGCCAGCATGCTCCAAGGCCACCCTGCAGCACAGCACCAGCCCCTTCTTGCTAATGATTGTGATTTGAACATAAAGGCTAACAAAGGCACAGCATAAAGCCACCAACTTTAATCAAAAGGGAACACCAAAATCAGACTCACCGGGCTTCTTGAAGCCAAAGTGCTGCACCAACCCACCCTGTACCATAACACAAACCTATTCCATTCTCTATGCTCACTGTCGTATTTCCCCCTTTAAGGCTTAACACACCTTTTCAGTGGAGTTTCTCAACTGACAGCAGCACATGGCAAATAGCCAAACAAGGCTCATCATGGTTGCTTCCACCTCCCAAGAGGCTCTATCATAGTCCTAGTGCAAAATAGCTAGGCTTATGGATGCTGGTATTTTTTCTTCAGTTACTTTTACAAAGTTATTAGAAATAGTTGAGACACCTATCAGACCTGCTGGCAAACTGACAACCAGTGCCATGTAGTATAAACTCATTCAGAACTTGTAGGGGCAGGGGAGCAGTCTCCCTCAAAGCCATAATAACTGTTCAACTGCATTGGGAGTGCCTCGACTCCTGAAGGTATGGGCAAAGCTGTCAAAAAGATGCAGCTAGGAAGGAAGCTGTAGTACCTGCCAGAGCCTACTCTTTGGTCCTGCATTTATTACCCAGGAGAAGGGAATCAGTAGATACTCACCCAACCCCTCTTTTAAAGAACATCATTTTAAGAGCTAATTTTCATTGAGAAAAAATTGTTTCCTTCTGACACCTCAGAAAAATTATCTGTGTGGGAACTGTATGTGCTTGCATGCAGAGGAGGGAAAACAACAACCCGAGTTCAAGCACACCCACTTGCTACCACAAACCAAAAATTACAGCAGAATGTCAGACACTCCCTCCCTGCAAAGGGCTGAAGAGAGGTGCTTCTGCCATGGCATGAAGCAGAAACCTGTGGCTTGCACCACAGCTCTGACGATGAGGATTGAAGAAGGGAGGCAGAAAACAGGGAGCAGAGGCAGGCACAGTAGAGATGGTGCGGACATGCCAAGCAGGCCAAACACAAGTTAGTAAAACTTTCCAGCACCAAAGCCAACACAGGCATGTACTGAGCATCACCTTTCCTAGTGACAAAATCACATGCTTTACTTGCAATAATTAATGCACCTTTCCCATCTCCTCCCACCATTAAGAACTGGGAAGTGAGAAAAATCCATCCTGAGATATGGGTGTGTCTGCTAAACCAGCATTAACAAAGTATTTGCTCTATGTGTACCTTCAAGTACAACCGGACTACATATTACAGTTTCAGGCAACCAAACCACGTATTTCTTCACACAAGGCATTACATCCCTTGCATTAGCATGGAAACCAACTACAAAATTAAACATTTACTGAATATTGAGGGGACAGTAAAGCCTCGCTGAGATGAGGCACTTTTATTCCAAATAACAAGCTCTCCATCAATACTGCATTTTTATCTGTGTTTAAACAAAACTTCATTTTTCCCATAAGTGAGCAATTTCTCAAAAATTCCCAGCTGCCTGTTGCAAGTGCCAACAATCCAGCAATTATGATAAGCATTTCTGAACACCTAATCAAAACAATGCAAGCTGTAGAACTGCATTAATTATTCTGTTCTGCAAACACAAACTCATAACCAGTGTGCTGCCTCTGAAAACAAAGCCATTATACCCTTTCCATTTCTTGGGGGTTTTTTTAAAAGGTGTATTGAAACTCATGCAATTAACTTGCCAAGTGTTGGTTTACAAGCCACCTGACCATTATTGTTACTTATAAGGGAATATAGCTTGCATGCTTAAACCAAATCTAGGCACTGCACATAACTAACACCACATACTGTACACAAGCCTGGCTAAGACCAAAACCAAAAAGACCAACATTTACTACTGTGGGCATCAGAAACATTTTAATATAATATATATGTGATCTGACAAAGATGGAAGAATCAGTTTGTGAAGTTTCAAGAATATCTTTTAAAGTACATCAGAGGGGGAGCTACTCCTCTGGCAAAAAAACACACATAAAAAAGCACCCTAAAAGAACACCACGAAACCAAAACATCATTGTTTGCTCTGGTTGGGTTTTTTTTATTTATTTTTTTTTTTTTTAACTAAGAAATTTTTTAAGTATAATTTCAGGTCTGAGAGGAAAAGACAGAGGGGAGGGTAAGTTTCTAAGCAGATTAAAACAAACCAGTAGCATAGACTGTACAAATAGACCTAAAAAGATATACGAATTTTCAGTTTAACTCCATATGTGTTCCACCCCTATTTCATTTCTACACTCTTTGCATCTTCTGTTCTTGATACTCAACATTACTGACTGCAGAGATAAACCCTCTCTGAAAGACATGTGGGCATAGCCAGAATACCAGACTTGCAATTAGTGAAACCCACCCGTTACCCAACCACTAATTTAAACAAAGTTTCCAAAGTAACATTTCCAATAACAAAACCCATAATTTTCAAGGAATTTCTTCAGAAAGCTTTGTCCTCCTCAGAGTTCTAAAGGAAACGTAAAAATCACACATAGCAAAGCATGTTTTATGGATCTAAAGAGCCACATCCCAACAGGGCAGGCAGGCTACCCAAAACTTGTGTATCCTTCTTGCTCCAAATGCATTTTCTCTTTTCAAAACACAAGCAGAACAACAAAGGGGATGTGGCACGCACAATTCAAAACCTTCAGTGTTCTCGATGCTGTAACAATTTAGATGCCAGAAGTGATTCAACTACATAGGGCTGAAAACGCAGAGATGCTTCCCAGAGGAATTTTTATGTGCTTTTTTATAACATGTAATTGGAGTCACGGGAATGGCTGGCTGAAAAATACAGTCCCTTCCTTTTCTGAACATTTTGATTCAAAAAAAATCCCCATTAGTTCCGGATTTTTGTACTACCTGGTTTAGCAAAGGAACCTGGTATCCTACAACATACACCGTTAATTCAAACGAAGCAGTAGATTAAATCTGCAAGGTATACGTTACCAAAATCTATAGGCATTTTAATTAAGTGCTGAACCACCTGAAGATTAATTAGCAGTTGTAAAGCTTTCTCCCTACTCTTCCACTTGATTCTTGTAAGAGATTCACCAGCTCTCAAAAACCACTCTTGAAGTTGTTTATTGCCTCTTCCCATTAACTCAGGAAAACCATTAAGTCACAAACCACAGTGCAGCATGTAAGGTCTTCCCATTTTTCCTCCCTTGCAGATCACCTTCAGGCAGGCCAGCAATTTGGCTGCTGACATGCTGAAAAGCAGCCTCTGAATTAGGAAGCAAGTGACACCATTATGGTTCTTGAAGTAATATAGCTAGACTGAGAATTGGGGGTGGCATTTCTTAGGGGTGTTTTTTGCTGAGTTTTGTTAATTTTTTTCTTCCTAGATAAACCTTACACTGCACTGTTACTCCTGAAACAAGAATTAAAACTGTTAGAGCATGACAAAAGCAGCTGAATACCAAAAATGATCTGACAGACACAGCACTGACCCACAGACAAATCTAACAGGAATTATGAAAGCATTTATTGATGGCACAATAAATAAGAATGAGCGGGTCAAAGGAGGTGATCCTGTCCCTCTACTCTGCTCTTGTGAGACCTCACTTGGAGTATCGTGTCCAGTTCTGGTGTCCTCAACATAAAAAGGACATGAAGCTGTTGGAGCAAGACCAGAGGAGGGCCACGAGGATGATAAGAGGACTGGAGCACCTCCCGTATGAAGACAGGCTGAGAAAGTTGGGGCTGTTCAGCCTGAAAAAGAGAAGGCTGCGTGGAGACCTCCTAGCAGCCTTCCAGTATCTGAAGGGGGACTACAAGGATGCTGGGGAAGGACTCTTCATGAGGGACTCTAGTGGTAGGACAAGGGGTAATGGCTTTAAACTTAAACAGGGGAACTTTAGGTTAGATCTAAGGAAGAAGTTCTTCACAGTGAGGGTGGTGAGGCACTGGAATAGGTTGCCCAAGGAAGTTGTGAATGCTCCAACCCTGGAGGAGTTTAAGGCCAGGCTGGACAGAGCCTTGTGTGAAATAGTTTAGAGTGTGGGGTCCCAGCTCATGGCAGGGGGGTTGGAACTAGATGATCTTAAGGTCCTTTCCAACCCTAACTATTCTATGATTCTATGAATTTTCATGTGTGCGGAGGGACAGCTGCTGACAACACCATCCATCAGCCAAGATGGGCAGGAGAACTGCAGAGGAACAGCCCCTCAACTGCAGCGCTGGGCAAGGGGAGGGAGAACCTAAGAGGCATCTCTACACACTCTTCTGGAACGGGCAAAGTAAAGGCAAGAATTCAAAGCAAATCTTAAGACTTCAGACAAGCATTGTACCCTGTACCCACTGTACCCTGATGGAATGACGAGATAAGCAGAGACACCCACGACTGCTTCAGTTTTCTTTCATCTCCCTGGACAAGCTCATACCTTGCCAGAAGCCTAATTCCAGTGAGAGCTGCTAGCAATCTTGGCAAGGGTACCATACTGAAATTTAACTTGTAGATTTCTGATGTGCTTAATTCCTTACTCAAATTATTCTCTGTAATTAAAAAGCAGTAAGTAATGGACAAAACCAAAGTTTGCACCCTGGCTTAAATGCAGCATTCCCCAAAGGCTCACGTGGCATTTTACATCAGACTCAGCTGTCACAGAAACACTGGGGAACTATCACTCTTAAGATACATTATTTAGTGATCATCCTCCCAAGGTTTCTGTCTTTTGCAGGCTCAGCCATTTAAAAAATGAGAAGACTTGAAAATACATAAGTATTCCTTATCTGCTAAGGCCATTTACAACTCAAGCCAACTCCCTAAAAACTGTTTCTTTTAAAATCTCTGTTTTGGAGAGCCACAGAGCTGGGCTTTAATGCATGGAGCAAAGGCATACGCAGATAGAATCCAAACTTGCTTGGCACTACCCAGCAGCATGAGAAATAGGCCCAACCAGCCTAGCCTGCTGGTGTCCAGCTCCAACATCTTTTGTTTCAGCAGG
>NW_009911708.1:64816-74082 GCF_000696875.1 Nestor notabilis
AAGGATTCAGAAAGCTTATCACTCACCTTTTACCACAACTCAACACTAAGAACAGACACTTTCCAATTGTTGCCCTGAATAGTTCCGCAAATAGTGATGTGCTTACCTGTGAAATCCCAAACCATACTAAGCAGTTCATCACAGAAAATGCTAGCTCACAACAGGTTTAAATAAAGTAAGTAAATCAAGTTTAATGCTTATAATTAGGTTTTGATAACACCAAAACTCCTATCATGAAATCAACAAGTAAATAACTTACGCTGTATTTGTAAACAGTGTTACTGTCTACAAAATCTTGTTAGACTGGACACTGCTGTATTCCCCCTGGGGTGCGCGTTTAAATGCATTGGAAGCTCCCTGTGGGCACCGAATTTAAATTCCACAATTTGAACAGAGAACATCTGATCTGACCTCCTACACATCCCAGACTATTACATTTCTCTTGTTCACCATGATTAAGCCCAACATCTTGTATTTACCTCTTTGGTAAAAATTAGTTGCACAGTCTTCACATCTGGAGCCAAAAACATCTGTTTCCCTTCTCAGCTTGCCCCAAGCCTGTACTGTCAAAAACAGGTCCCCAGTTTCCCATCTGAGGGCCTTCAAGACAGCAGTAGGTGGCATGCCTTTCCTTGCCCAGCATCTTCTTTTTGTGAAGGCAACTAAGGCGCTCTTCAGCCTTCCTTCTGACAAATTACAGATTGTTTTTCTCATCTGGTTTTACCTCCAGAGATGGAATTTAAAAACACCCCCCCAATTATCACCTTTATCCATCGGAGCCACTAATTCCTGTCCCAGCCTCTTGAGCCCTTCTTGGCGATGATGGGCTCAGCTCCCCAAAGCCACATCTAGCACATAGCAAGGTATCATCAAATCCATACTGAGTTTATCTAAACATGCCCCACAGCAAAGCCCTGCTGCTCAGTCGCAGGGTGGCGAGGGGGCAGGAGATGCAGACAGAGGAGGAGCCCAGGGCAGGGAGAAAGCCCTGCAGAGCAGAGGGTAGGCACTGCTGGCTTCACACAGCACCAATTCTTCCCACAAGCCCATCTCCCATACAGGCTCCAGGTCTCAATATCCCTCTTTAAAATGAGACGGCCACTGAATTGCCAGCCTTGATGTCAAACACCGGTTTTACAGCAACAACAGAAGACTCCTACCCACTACTGTCGAGTCTCACAAGTCAACAGCACCGTTTAAGTCACGTTTCGCCTTTCTACTTATAAAAGGAGTACATAACAGCCTTTCGTTACTCAGAAGGTTTCTTTTAAGTGACAGATTTAATTAAAGCTTTCTTCCTCTTATCAGTTAAGAGATACAATTTCCAACATTTATGCATGCATTTATATTCAAGCATGCGCAGCCCCAATCAAACAGAAGAGGATGGTTCAGCGAGCCAAGCAACGTATGTCAGCCTCAATCTGCACAGCCTGGGTCTTGACCTTCAGTATTTTTGCCCATCACCCATTGAAGTTCTGTTAGATTTAAATAGGAAATTAGCAATTTAGAATTTGTATTGTAACTATGTATTAATCTAAAGCTGTTTGACAAATCCTAAGTCTCATTTAAACATATTTTCAGAAATAGTTTAGATTGTGATTTCAAAGTAAAAATGATTTGATTTTACCCTACTGTTCATCAGAGATCACATTTTCTCTCCAAGCTGTTTACGGGATTTTCCTGCAAACACCTTCAGAAAGGCATTAGCTCCTCTGCCCGAAGGAAAGCCCCCCTTTAATCAGAGCAAGGACTTAACAAAGCCTGTCAGCTACAGCGAGCCAGAAGCTCATCACATGAGGCCAACACACACGGGTACCATAACCTTCGCTCCCTGACCACACAGCAGGAACTGCCCATAATGTGCTCGTACCCCTCTCATGCTGACCCATCTCGTCTTGGCCCTTCGCCAAAATAAAACAGCTTGTGACTCAACCAGGCAAGTGCCAGTTTTTAATCAGAGATGTTGCCTCAGCCTGGATTCAAACAGGCATGATAAGCGAGAGCAGTAGAAGGAGAAGCACTTCACCTCAACAGCTCAGAGAGGTGGTCATGGCTATTAAGAACACTCTGCACATGGCAACTGGCTTTTCAGGCATTAACGCTAGCAGGAAAAGGAAAATAAAATCCCCATAACTGACATCACCACTGTGAGAAATGAAGGAACACACCACCAAAGTAGAAACGAATCTAAATAAAAGCGAAGGAAACTGCCACTATCCAGGTCCCCTTGGGGACCTCCAGAAATCTTTAAAACTCCTTCAAACACTCACAGGTACTCTGGGTCCCTTATTTGGTCTTTGAATTTTTAGGCTTTACAACTCCAGAGCTGCAGAAGATTACCAAACAAGCTTCGAAACAACACAACAGCTTAACACATGCTACAGGCCTAGATGCTTACCAATGCACAAAACCCCCCTTATTTCCATACTCAACAATTAAACTATGACCAATCAACATTTAGGATATTTAAATTTACAACATCTATAAACAAAAAAAACCAAACAAACAAACAATACAAAAAAAAAAAAGGAAAATACCCAAACTAACAAATGCCATTTTAAAGCCACTACCTTCTTGTTGCATTAACAGTTTTCTTCTTTTCCTCAGTTTATCTTCCCCTAGGTAATACTGTATTTTTCACTGTTTATGTAAACAAATATACAGGCATTTTATGGAATGTATATTAAAAAGAGGGGGTTTTTTTTCCAAGGAGGAACAAACAACTAGAAGTCATGACTTCGTTTATGAGCGGCTTTGAAAATTAACTACAACAGAATCAAACCTTTAGCAATAATACAGCCAAAAAATCTCTCCTCCCATGTTTTCAGGCAAGACATAGGGAACAAATGCAGTTTTCCAAGCTACCTTTCAAACAATGAGAAAGCAGAATGCAAGAGAACTACTGTATCAGCTCAGTACTCTCTATTTGAGATCCAAAGCTAAAACTACAAATAAATTTACTCAACTAAGCATAGAAAAAAGAACAAGTTAGCTGTTTGTCTCAAAACTGAATTATGGTATTTAACAAAGCAGGGGTGGAGGGGAGGATATCAGCCCTTTGCAGAGATCATAAAATCAATGTTATAAGGGTCAGAGCTTCAGAATGAGCAATCTCTACTTTAAAAATGTGCTGATTAAGTAGGAGAAGGTTTGCTGCAGGAACAAAGATGATATGATAGCATAACCAGGAGATTGGGAATAACACCAAAATCCTGCCCCATCTCTATTTTTGTTTCATTTTACTATGAGTGTCCACTGGATACTACTACTAAATTTTGAAGATGGATGAGGAGACAACTTTCACCTTCACTAGAGAAAAACCGCACATTGTACATTTCAAATCTATTAGCACCAGATAACTGTACTGCCTAAATTTGAGCTGTGTATCTGTAAACTCTTTCATAATTTGAAAAACCTTAAAGTTCAGTATTAATGCAGTTCCCAAACAACATAACGTTTTGCTCACCCTGCCCCTTGGCCCCATCTTGAACTCCTATTAAACATGCACTTTGTTCTACTGATTGCAATTCCGAACAGAAATTGCGTAAATCACACAAACTGTCATACTGGATCACACTGGCAGCTGCTCTTAAAAGAAGCAATTTTCAAATGCCTTTACTAACAGGTACAACCAGTTTTGCCCCATTCCTGTCATATGTTATCTACTGTGGTTGAATAGATAAGCTCAGCTCTAGGGAAGACAGACCAGAAAAGGATGAATAGGGAATTCCTGTCTGGATTAGCTCAAAATGGGTCACTGGGAACTGAACAGTTATCCATCCCTGAATAAAGCTCCTTAGGGATTTTCAACTTTTGCAATGACCTGATGCTAACTTTCAACGATCTGGAACTAAAGAAGGGTTAACTGTGAGAAGACTGCTCATACCTTGCTTCAGGTTACAAGAGGGAGGGCTTAGAGAATAACACCTTAATTAAATGCTATTACACAGACTTTAGCAAACATGGCTTCAGATGTTCATGCTCTTCCCCAAAGCAGCTGCTTGCTCTTTCAGCTGGGCTAGTTTTGACTGCTTGTGTCCATTTTCCAGCCTGGGTATCTGAGGCATCTGCTAGAAAACGACATCTACCAAAGAAGGTACAGCTTATTTCTTTCAGTGTGGCATAAGATGACAGAAGATAAAAGCAGCTTAGAGATGGATCAAAGAGTGCTGAAAAAGCTGAGCTTACATAGCAGTGGCCATTGGCGGAAGCAGGAGGAGAAGCTTTCAGCAGTCACCTCCAGAGCTAGGTAGGTTGCCAGCTGAATGGAAGTGTTTAACTACCACCTGAAAGGAGCAGCCAGATAACAAAAGCAAGAAGCATGCTGGCTCATATGCTCCTCTGTCTAAAGCTCAGCTGGTCCCACAGTCCATGGAATGCCATCAGCTCACTAGAAGATTTGCTTCTTTTGGACAGCCTTGTAAATCACTGCAATCTACACTTACCCTTGAAGTCCCCAAGATCAAGTTCTCCTGAACTTCCTGGGAGGACCATCAAGAAAACAAAAGCCAGAAGTCCTGCTTCTCAGCCGAAGAAATCACAGCACTTATAAAGCTGTTACACTGGGAGCTACAGTAAAGAAACCAGCAATACCTGTATGTATCGCTCTCCTGTTTCTATTAATCAAAGCAGGGCAAAAAGCCTGCAACACACAACTGTAGAACAGCAGTGTCCTTATCACCAGTAGCTGATTTAAGGTCTTCCCCCTTTCTAAAAAGCTTCACTTATTAGAATATCTTTGCATTCATGCTTATTATCTGGAAAGCATGTTTTCTGAGCCACTGCAAGATAATGGCATTATGGTATTGCCCCTTACCTGTATTTCCATCAGGTGAAATTTAGATTTGTACTTATTTGAATCATTATCAAGTATGTGTTCACAACATGCTGTGACAAAACAATCCTATATCCTCCACATAGCAAGGAGCTTGACACATGGCATTATTTTTTTACTAAACACTCATATATCTATATATATATGTATATATATACACACACACACTAATTGACTGTCATTACAACTAATCCCCCTGAACAGAGGCTATTATCCCCATTTATTTCATTTCTCTTTTGTTATATGACTAAATTCTCACAAGGAAGCTATTTTTGGTATACTGGAGGCATCTCCAGAGCTTTTGGAATCTACAGCAGAGCACACCAAGATTTAATAATCAGGTTGCTCTTTAAAGGTTATTTTTAATGAAAATTAATGAAAAAAGACGACAAATATCCAGGTTGCAGAACCAATGTCACACTACAATCAGGGGCAGAAAAGTGACTTATTTAGAGCTGTAGACTCAAAACCACATACCAGCCATTACTGGCTGATATTCTCAGCTGGTTTGGTATCACCAAACAGGATGGAAAATCTGTTTTCAAAACATTAACTGTAGGTCTTTCGAAAGAAGAGTCAGGGAAGGAGGGCAGATTCTAGATCAAGTTGTGAGAACAAGGCCTCATCCAAAGATTTCATTCAGTTATAAACAAAACAGAAAGCAGGTCAGGGTGAAAGTTTGATTTCTATTAAGAGGAGTCCTTTGTCTCCAAATTATTCCAGGCTCAAGCTTGTTATCAACATCGCTCTTGGCAATCCTCAGCCTGGCAGCAACTGTTGTAAACTCTCATTGCAAGAGCATGCTCTAACAGTTAACCAAGCTTACAGAAAGTCATTCAATATTTTTTTTCAATTTGCTTTGCTTCTAATCTTCTTACACCACGGGATTTTTTTACAAAATCCCCAGAATTTAAATCCACTAACACACAGCTCTAGACTTACACGTTAAAACCACACCAGACAGCTCACCTAACAACTTCAGTGAACCTATTACCATATACACATCCAATTATATTTTCATCAGGAGCAGTCTAGAACTTCATCTCTTCATTATCAGGATATGAGGAGATACGTAAGTAACTACTGGTTGAACACATCCTGTACACTAATATAATGTATATACACAGATGTACACATATGGTGACCTTAATGTCATACATTAAATATGCAATATATTGGGGATTTCAATTTACATTTTCATATATTATATAGACACAGGTGATTTTAATGCATTATGTGTATGCATACATAGGTATACATATACACAGACATTTGACAAATACGAATACTTTTTTATTAAACCCAAATACAATTTTTTGACTCCTGGATATTACATACATTTTTTGGAAGATGTGACATGTCAAAACAACACTTGCTCAAAGAATTCAGGATTAAGGATGTAAATTAAGCCTAGACACATTGCGTTAAAAATAGACAAGTAACAGCTTGGAGACATGTTTAAATGCAGAGGTGAACCAACCAAACCAAATGTGGAAGGGGCAGGGTGCCCAGCAAGCTTGCACAGGCTCTGTTCTTGGAGCTCCATTTTCAAGATGCAACTGTAGAAAGCCCTGAGCAGTCTGGTCTGATCCCAGAGCTGGCTTTGCTTTTGGCAGCGGGGTTGGACCAGAGGCTTCCTGAAGGATCCTGTGATCCTATCTAGGAATTTCTTAACCAAGTCTCCACACCCAACAGTTTGCCTTAATTATTTCACCAAGTCACTAAAAAAAATAAATTATTCTGCTCAGAAAAACAGCTGCCAATTCATCAAGCACTTTCATGAACTTACAATGTTCTTGAGCTATTTTGCTAAGCTTTGTATTGGAAAAGGACTGCCAATTAAAAGAAATTGTCATCCCTTTTCTTCATACAACTTACAAATCAAACTGTTTATTATCCTTTACAGTTTATTAAACACATGCAAAGGGAAGTCATGAAAAGCCATCAAAGATGGTCTATACTTCTTGTAGGTTTGCCACACAATGCAACTCCAATCAATTACAACCGATTAAGAAAGATCACTTGCATCTGTCACATAAATGGCTCATGGGAAAAACTGGAAATAAAAATCTGTCAGCTCCCTCAAGTTTTCAGATGTATTTTGTGAAGCAGCAAAACAGCTGATCGCTTCTCCCCACCCCCCGAAAAGGCATGTGAAGAGAATGCAAGTCTCAAAATTGTCTGTTGCTTGTTAATCAAACAAAAGGCAAATGAGGGAGCAAGGAAGAAGCTGCATTTTTTATTCGTCTCATTTATTCACCTGACTGCTGACGGTCCTTATGGTGCATCAGAATCCACAGCACCTGCCCTGCCTCACTGATGCACACAGCCATGCACCTCAGCACAGCAGTGTTTTAAACAGGCAGTGCAAAAGGGACCCTCCAACAAACGCAAAGCCTTTGCCAGGGGAATTCGGGAACAGAACCAATGGGAAGAGAAGCCAAAAGCCTGTAATGGAAGCCAAGGAAAGGCTTCATTCCCCTTCCCACATTACAAAGTCATATCTAAAGTTCTGCTTGAAAATTAAACAATGAAGAAAGAAATATTTGCTGTCTTCCACTTAAAAAAGAAAAAAACTTAAGAGGAAAAAAAAGTAAGAACCTATAAAGCACTACATTACCCATTTGAAAAAAAAAAACAAAAACAAAACCAAAAACCAACTGTCAGGCAATGTAATTTTTCCTCAACTTATCTTCTGAGAGCCAGCCTGTATGATATCAATGCGTTAACTTGATTTCAGTCAGCTGGTAAGAGAGTCTCACTTATAAACATGGAGCTAGAGCAGCGAGCAGAATAGGCATGGCAGAAATCCCAATAACCTCAGTATGCCGATTAGACAAAATCTTGGTTTATAAACCCAGATCATTCACGCAAATTCAAATGGATAGTTATCTATTGAAATCAGGCAATTAATGGAAAGAGACTAAATGGAAAAACAGCTACCGAAAAATCCAACAGTTCTGAAAATCATGAGAGCTCTTGGCTAACGTACTTCCTAACCCCAGTAAGTATGATTCACATGAGTGGCAGAAGCGGCATGCTAAGCAACCACGACATACCACAGCATCACTAAGGAGTATTTCCTTTAAAGCTGCATAAATAAATATTAATCTACCTGCAATTTTAGAACGGAATTCTTCATGTGTAATATAGAAAAAATTTGTTTTGTTCCTGCTTTCCCTCTTCCTTATACCATTCCCTATGAAAGCAAAGTACAGGTTCATTCCTGATTTCCGCAAAGCATTTGTTAAAATGGCAGGGGAAAATGTTTCATTTCAGAAGAAAGATCTGAAGAGAATCTAATTCAAACATCAGTCTCACACTTCAGTATGTGAACACAATTCGACTGCAGTAAATGTACGTACACAATTCCTATTATGAAATACTTTTTTATTATAAAAACACTTTCTAAAACATAGAGTATCAAAACTGACAAATGCTGGTCACAAGACAATCAGATGTTAAAACCTACCCCGTTATCAAGCATTTAAAAAAACCAGGATAAATGCAAAGCTTCAGATGTTTCATGTGGAATGACAGAACAAGATCGAAAGCTGCTGCAGAAACGTCAGTGCCCACTGAAGCAAATGTTTCGAGGCAAAAAATGCCTCTGAATATTCTGGATTATCACTAGGCTGACACCACTGTGGAGGTCTCAGAGTACAGACTCTCCTTTGAATGGTTTTGGTGCAAAATCCAAGCCCCTTTCTTGTGAGCACCTTCACAGTGGCAATACCTACACACCTATCTATAAGGCCAGAGAGACAGGCACCCAACAGAAACGCCCATCCCTCTCTGGTCTATCCTGACGCACAGTCTCAGTCGTAAAACCTCATTTTTTTACTTCAGCTGTGCACCCAAGGCAGAGATTTCCTTCTGTTGCACTCAGACAACAAATGGTTGCATCAAGCTGATAAAACCCAAATGAGTTTTGGAACTGGAAGCTTTAAACCTCTGAGCATCTTTATAACTGCTCAGCTTGATAAACGCTGCTCAACATTGGCAAGAACACTCATCAAAGCGAGAGCCTGTGGCTGGCAGCCTTGGCACACGGGATGGAGAGCTAGGATGAAGAGCTACCTCCTCTTGTGTCAGGTACTGGGGTCCCTCATGGAAAGGGCACCTGGCCCGCAGGCCTGCATCCCCCTCCCCGGGGGGCAGCACAAGCTTCACGCTTCACTTCTTACCTAAATGTTGGCATTCACCTCACCCCACCCACCCCTGAGCCCCTAGTTGCAGAACTAGGGTTTAATACCAGAGAAGCGCAGAAACTGAGGTCTCAAGGCCAAGGTCTAGCAACCAGGGACCAAAAGAGCCAACTCTCCCCTCCCACACCTTTTTGTGTGTGGGAGCACCGACACCACCCACATGGGCTCCCCCCCTCTGAGGTTGGGACTTGCGCACCCCACCAGGATGCTCCCGGCTCCCCCTT
>NW_009911709.1:0-53150 GCF_000696875.1 Nestor notabilis
GGGCAGGTCGAGGCGGTTGGGATCTGTAAAATGTGGTGAACTCTGCTGAGTGGCCGAAACAGATTATTGTTTTTAACATGTTTCATATGAAAGTTTGCGTTCCTGTGCTTTCTAGGCACATGTGCGCGTTGCCCTGGTTATGGGCAAGGGAAATGGGTTTGAGTGCTGTCGTTGCATTCCTCTGGTACATTTTTAGTATCTCCCTGAAGCAGAAGGCTTGTATAATCGCCTGTGTCTATATGCGACAGAGGATTTCGGTGTACCTGGGGATGGGTTAATTCGTGTGTACGGTTGCAGCACCAGCTGGAAGAGGAATAACGTCTTTTCCTCTCAAAAAATCTCAAAGAGCTAGTTACTAAAACTAGGTAGCTGCCAGTGGAAGTGAAATGTTCCCACCCCTTGCCTATTCAAAGAATATATGTCGTTTGGTTGTAAAATATACGTGAATGAACTTTGTGCTGCTGCTTACACCCTTCCAGGGCTTCAGTGTGGCCAGTGTTAGATTATTTTAACAGTGAGATAGAAAATATTCATGTGATTTGTGTATTACAGAAGTGCTAATGGATCTCAGCTGAAGAATAATTGTTACACTACAGTATGCACATACATTTTCTCACCCACGGGGCATTTTTCTTGCCCTGAGCCAAACTCTGTGTTGAATGGTAAGCGGGGTTGTGAGTGCACGTTTGCCTGCCTGTTACTGGCAAATAACTGCTCTGTAATGTTGGGAGTCGCTGGTGTGTTCGCACACATGCAGAGGTTTATGAGCTCGTCACACCGTGAATATGCGTTGCCGGAATACAAGAATGGAGTAGATTAGAATTGGTAAAACCATTTTCTTATTAGATATGTATATTATATTGTAGGAAAGTTTTCCAGTTCATTGCCTAAACATAAAATATTCAGTATTGGAATCTTACGGATGCCATTTTCTTGACAATGGGTTTCTTGCTTCACTGACCTAAAAAGTTGTTTTTACGTATTGGCATGACTCTGCCTTTGCACCGTGTTGATAAAATATGATTCTGGGTGATAAGCTTACAGATATGTATGTGTGTGTCTACATGTTTCCCAGGCATGTTTATGCTTTATAAACTCAGAAATGTAACTGTTGGTCTGATTTTGAGATAATTTTGTTGTCATTACAGTTTGTGTATTTTTAGATTATGTTCGTTTTTGTAGTTTTTTTCTTTAAGTTAGATGAAGTCATTGCAATACAAATTCATTTCCCTTAAAAAGTAAAGATGTATTAATATTTTACCTTTTGGTACATTTTCCTTATGTTTGAAGTTAAGTTTGTTTGGAATCAGGCTCACCTACTTAGGGTTTAGTTTGATGTCAGTTTCTCGTTTGGTAAAGTTTTCCACAAAATGTGCTGTTTGTTGCCATGCTTTACAATTCTGTTGTCCTGCTAATGTCTAATTTAGGTTGTACATGGAAGTATTGATTGAACACCCTTACTAAAAATACTTACACTCTGGCAGCAGGTTGGGTATGCTTACACTGTAGCAGCAGGAAAGTTAAGCTTGTACTGTTCTGTGACTAGAATTAATTTATTAGCAGCTACATTGGTAAAACATGAACAAAAGCAAAAACTCATAATCTTAGAAGTAATGCTCATGGCTCTGTGGAGTGGATGAGCTCTCTATTAATGAACGGAGTTCATGCAGTACTACTTACATGTCATTGTCGTTAGCATATTTGGGATATATTGTAAGTTAATACTCAGGGTACATCATTTTGGCTCTGATCCTGCAGTGACCCCTGTTTGGGCAGAGGGATCCACCTACACAAAACTAGCTGCAGGAACTGGAGCTCAAACATTCATTCTGTACCCATTAGGCCGATGTTTATCATGAGCATTTGCTGTGTGTGAATGTTTCGTATGTTTTGTTTTTAACCTTTGTGTTTTGTGGCATGGCATACAGGCTTCTGTGTGTGCAGAAAGCTGCAGGATTGGTGCTTAGAGTAACAGCCTGATACAGTATTGCGTGGCATGATTATTTTGTGAAAAAGAGGGTTTGAAATTGATTTCATATTGTAACTTAGTGCTCCTGAAAGGTCCTGATCAGCATTTGGGAGTTCATTCTCACTAGGGTATTGTTATCCTTGGTAGGTTATCTTATGAATGTTTTGTTGAATGTTGAATGCACAAAACTACCTGGAAGTTTTGTGCATTTCTGTATGCTCACATATAAAAAGCAGAATGTATACTCTATAAGCACGTTTTGGAGAACTGTGTGGAATTTACAAGTTGAAATGTACTAGAGGAGGAGATACTCAGGATGGTTCATTTAGTCCTGTAAACTAACCTGTACATGGGAAACAAAAGACAGAATGGTTTGCTTGGGCAGTTTAGACCTTTGGATGAGGTAAATAGGTTGGGTTAAGTGTCTTAGGAAAATTATGGTGAATTAAAAATTTTGTTTTAACTTTCCAGCTAACAAAACTTAATTAAAACAAATAGTAGGCGCATGCATGTGTTTGTTGTTGATGTCAATATTAGATTGATAAATAGCACATTTCTGTGATTTGTCTTCTCAGGTTTCATACTACTGTTAGTTAGATCCTTTGATACATCATGATTCTGACTCATCCTTCCCTGTGTTCTGCCTCCCCACCCCCCAGTTTGGGTGTAAATTTGGTACAAGATCACATGAATCCCATGCCTTCAAATCCTGTTTTTGTGTTACCTCACTTCCATTCTTACCAGTTAGAAGATGGTCAAACAAGAGAATTTTTGAGCAGATGGTTGACTGTGCCTTTTTTTTTTTTTTTTTTTTAATACCACACTTTCACTCTTTCACTTTGGTGTTGTCACTTTTTATAAAATGGCCAGACAAAATTCTTATTAGTTTTATTATGCTCCAGCCTCAACAACTGTAAAAATGGTTTGTGTGTGTATATAATATGAGATTGTTTATTGTTTGTAGCGGAAAGAAGGAACTGTGGAGGTGGAAGAAAAAAAGGAGGGGAAAATGGCCTGAGCAGGAGACAAAACCGTAACAGCTCAACAGTGGCCTGGTAACACAACAGCAGGTCTTTAAAGTCTGGGCCAGCTGTTCATATATGCTTGTTTGAGAATAGAGGCTGTTTTTCCTTGGGGATTTGTAATCCACTGAATTAGCACAAAAATAGTTTTATGAAGGCTCTTGAAAGCCTTTAATTTCTAACATTTTTCAGTTTTCTGGAAGTTTTCTTTGATATGTCATAGAGTTACGTATCTTCAGGTACATATTCAAAAAATCCATTCTTATTTTGAGGGATTTCAGAATTATTAGACAACTACTGCTGTTTGTCACTTACAAAATAAATTGCTTCAAGTTTGTAGCAGTTAATGTGTTCACAGATGTTTTGTTGATGTGTTGACATACCAGAACCAGATGTCCAGATGTAGGTTACAAGAATATAGTCTTTTTATGGTGATCTGTGTTACAACATAGTAAAGCCTGTGCTGCTTGTTCGCTCAGTGTCCCAGTACTATGTTATAGAATATTACAGCTGATAGTCTTGTAGTTACTCAGGTAGATCACACAAGCTTAACTAGATGAATTTTTGTTTGAAATGTGAGAATTACACCAGTTTCTTCTTTCTCAGTTTATGCACCTTCAAAAAACACTTGATAGGGTGATGCAATTAGGCCTTTCTTGGCACATTACTTCTCTGACAAGTTATAAGGTGACTGTTGGATAATAAATGCAATTCCATTTGTGTGGTTTAAAAGATACTGCCATCTCTACAGTTACATGAGCAAGGGGGAAATGGCTAATATCCATTTAAAAGTAAACAGTCTTTTTATTATGAGTACTTACGATCTGTAGTGAGGAATGCTGTAGGAAATATTTTCACTGATTGGGGAATGAAGTGCAGTTGCCACTTACAAGTTTTCAGGCCATCCGTTAAGAATTGATAATCCATTTGCCATTGCATGTGTGTTCGTACATTGCCTTTCCGGCCATTTCTTATCTTCTGCAGGGTAACTAGCTGAGAGAATAAGGACTGAATTATTCTGCATGACCAAAAGCCAAAATCTTCAAATGAGAATCAAATGTAGTGCTGTTAGAGATTAACATTTTCATACTCGTATTTTTTTAATTAGAATGATGTAGATTAGATTGAAGGAAGATGTATTCAGTTCTCTTATCAACCTGGGGTTTATACTTTAAAAATGGCTAAATATCTGGTATAAAATGCTGAAAACCTTGTTCTAACTGGTGTTTTTTTGGGGATGATGTTCCAGTCTGGAGGCCTTAGTTGAATGTAATTTTTTTACTGTGATAGTTTTAATAAAGTAATTTCTTTCTTTCTTTCTTTCTTTCTTTCTCTTTTTTTTTTTTTTTTTTTTTTAGGAGTAGAACTACAATTTGATATTTTTGCCGTTATTTTTTTGTGCTATAAAAATGATCCTCTCTTGTTTTGCCTCTAAGAGGATATTAACTTTTAAGACAGTTGGGTGTACTTTAGCTTTTCCTGAGTCCTTTGGCCAGTTTATTGCATTTATGTACCAACATTTCTCTGCCTTAAAAAACCCAAACTAACCAACCCATAAAACCCCACCAACCAAACCCCCAGATAATATTCTGTGTCTGTTGCAAAAAAAAGACCAGAAACACTGAAACTGGGTGTCTGTTGAGTGCAATGAAAGTTACTTTAAAAATGTTTTCTCAGATGAAAAAAATTATTCTAAGTCTTATATATTTATTACAGCATCGGTCAGGTTTAAAGCTAGAAATTAGAACTCTACTTGCAGCAGTTAGCTGTCCATGTAAACTAAAACATCAGCTGGTGAAAGGTAAGAGCCTATCATGTTTCCTTTGTCTCAGAGAGATGTGCTAACATACTTTGTCTTGGAAGAAGGTTAACAAGCAATATTCCTGTGTTTTCTTTAGCAGTGGAAGGTGGTATTTGCAGAAGAGGCAAGCAGGTGGATTTGATACTCTGAAAAGCTGTGTTTTTAAAAGAAGAGATTCAAGTGTGACATAGCAGAAACTTGTGCTCTGTCTTGACTGTGCCAATAGAGATTCAGTAGAGAATAGAAATAGAAATAATGTTCATTCCTCTGGGTAGAGAACTGAACACCTTTTCAATAAGCACATAGAAGTATACTGGTCGGTGGAAGAACAGGTACTGCTATTAACACTCAGTACTCCTGGGTTAGCGTAGCTTTGTCTGGATGAATGAATAATTTCTTGAGAATGCCTTGCTTTATGTTTTCCTAAGACACATCAAAGAGTAATAAGTTTAAAAACATGTTCATTGTAACTTAAAGCTCTTACCGTAACTGATTTGGGGAAAAATTAAAATCAAACATGGAATGTATTTCTCCTGGGACAGAAGAGGATGCTTCCCGCATCTTACAGCTGTCATGATTCAGTGCCTTTGCTTAAATAATAATAAAATATAAATAAAGACAAAGACAAAATAATTTAGGAGGAAAATCACATAGTGGGCTTGTTTGTGGTGTGGTTTGGTGGTTTTGTTTTTTTTATTTTTTGGTTTGGTTGGGGATTTTTTGGGTGGTTTTTTTTTTTTTTGGGTGGTTTTTTTTGTTTGGTTTGTTTGTTTGTTTGTTGCTTTTCCCCCACACTAACCTTGTCAGTGAATTCAGAAATGCTTTGTGGGGTGCAGGGGGAAATACAGACTTCCCATGAAAAATTGGCTTTGGAAAGAGTTAAAATTAACATGTCACTTTGTATTTGTCTGTCTTGATACTTGTAACAAGCTTTTAGTGTCATCTGAAAAAGTAATGAGACATATTTTTGTCTTTAGATGTATGAATAGGGTTAAAGATGACCAGTGCTGATGACCAGCAATGTGTTGCATTGTAAATTGTTTTTTCCCATACGGATTGTGTATGTGCACTGCATATGGCAGCTTTGTGTTGTCTCTAAACTGCATATACCCTCAGTGCTGTTCTTGAAGCATCTATATCGTCTATCTACTTGGAATTTGAGTTTTAAATCACTGTGGCCTGTAACCTCCAAACTGTGAGCTGCTATTAAGACTTTCCTTGGAAGTGGTTCTTGGCTTTTTTTGGGAGGCAGGCTGCTGTTAGGATTGATGCCACAATCTGTTTTTAGTACTTGAGTGCAAATGAGGCTATGGGTGAGTCTTGGGAATCCTAATCTGCAAGTAATTCCCCACTTACTATGTTTTAGTCTTGTGTGTTGACTTTGTAAGAAGATATCCATCCTGTTAGCTCATATGAATGCACCTGCTTTCCTTGGAGCTCATCTCTAATGTTTGAAAGGACCTTTCCAGATGTAGCGTCTATGAAAAAGGGACTTGAAAGATTAAAATGTGGCTGCCTCTAAAACTGAAAGGATGTATCACCTTTGTAAAAGTCTGGATGAAGAAGACAGGAAAGAGAAAAAGGGGAGCTGCCCTGCACTGATTATAAAACATACCAAGTTTTGAAAAACACAGTTAAAAAGGCAAGGTGATTATGGGTTTTTTTGTTTGTTTAGTATCAGTAAATCTCATGACCATATGGGAAGCTTCTGCTGAAGTAACTGTGGAACATGCAACCGCAGGAGGGGGAAACCGAAATACGGAAGTGGCATTACAATGGAGCATACAGATCAGTCACCTATATTATGGGGTCAGTCGCACCTCCAAATATTTTAATATATTTTGGCTCACGTGGTTTCTATGAGTTTGGATTAGACTCCTGACCTAGATCTTTCATTATAGGGCTAATACAATTGCTTCTAGAATCTCAAGTTCACTGTATGTTTCCAGCTATGTAAGGAGGGACAGAACATTGATGGTGGTAAGAGTTTTTAACCCTTCACTTATGAATATTTTGCTTTTATTTTCATTTTGCCATACATTAAAATATGGCATATAAGTCAAATTTGTAAACCACTCAGTTTGGAAATGGCTTGAACTTTTAAAACCTTCAGATACTCATATTTGGGACTAACGAAATAATTTAATTTTGGAGATCTTTGTTGGGAAAGCAAAAGCTGTTTTTTGCTTTGCTTTCCTGTGTGGTCTGATTTGCTTACATTTCTTGGCATCTTCACTTACTAGATTTGCTATTACTTTAGAGACTTTAAGGCATGGGTGATACTGTCTTTTCCCTTAGCTCCTAGTATAGATTTGAGTCCTTTGTTCTACAGCTCTTGGATCTGCTGGGTAAATGACTCGGTTACTGGGGAGGAGCAGAATGTGGTGGATGTTCTTTGAGTTCTTTTTGTAAAGCCCTTTTTGACTTTTCACAGTCCCTGTGCTTGTAGAAACTGGATTATTCTCAAATTTTGCAATAATTAAGTTAATTTTATTGACTTGAATAATAGGCATAATAAATGTATTAATTAAAATATCTCTGCTTTCAAAAACATGCCACTTAAAAGGCTGAGACAGGTACAGTAAGAAAACAAGGCATGAGTAACCATTAAGGATATATACAGTTACACTTAGAAAAGAATTCCTGTGTAGAAGACTAGAAGATAGACTGAAAATTAACATCTCACAAAAAGTCCTGTAAGAGGAAATTCCTAAAGGAGAACTTCATTCGTGAGATTAATTAAATGAAAGATTAGAAATTCTCTAGATAGCTGTAAGCTATTTAATAAGACTGAAGTAAGCAATTAAAAGACTCAGTTGCAGTTACCAGCAGAGGCATTGCCTTCTTTTTATGACTGTGGTGCTGCTCCTCCTCCCCATCACATATGTTCTCTCTCCTTTTACAGGAAAGCTGTATGTGATACTCATTAATGCTAGATGTTTTCTGCTGAAGAATTTTCATAAAAAGCATCCCTCTCTGAATAAGGGTAATGTAGATGATTACTTCTTTGGCATTGAAAACACATACAGAGTCCTGAGAAAACAGAAATAAAAGTGCTTTGTAGGAATTATACTAATGAAATGTATGTGAGAGAGTAGCTTGAAAGAGAAAGCTGATTAGCATCTGAAACTTCAGCTAACATTTAGCCACCTTTGAATACAAGTTGTGTTGCCAATAAAGCTACTTTGTCAAATCTCCGGTTTCCATTTCTAAGTCACATTGATGTAAGCATTTTTCAATCCACCTCTTTACAGTATTTCCCTTCCCCCCCCATATCTTCCAGACAAACAGATTAATGCAGACTGTTCTGGGAAATGATTATACTTACTCGAGTATCTGCAAAAGGCATTTTTCACTTACGACTTTCTTATTCATTCTGAATGTTTTGCATTCTGCTGCACCTGATGTACCATGACAATTGTGTGCACTCTAGCAGTTGTATACAATAAGCTGGGATGTGTTGTATCACCAGAGATCCATCCCTTGTCTGAGGGCACTGTGTTATAGCAAATCATGTCATCGGGTTAGGGAAAAAAAAAGTATAACTGCACATTGACACTAGATTCTCCAAGATTGAAGTAGTTGCTGTAGTTCAGCAGAATTACTGTGTATAAGTAAGTATGAAAAATAGAAAAAATAAATCCTTTCATGTACCAGGTAGTGCTACTATGATAATTTTAAGTTGTTTCAAAATAGGTTACTGACTACTTAAGTCATTCAGAATAGGTTACTGACTACTTAATTCATTAAAGAGTCTCATAAAAAAAGCACTCTTTTTAATGAGAAGTTTATGAGAAAACAGATGTGGTCTTCAGTGAAAACAAAGGTAGTCTGATACAGAAGTTCTGAAGGTAAATGTCTTAATGCTATGTTTTTTTCTGCTGTAAAAGCTGTATTCTAAAAATCTGCTTTCCAGACTTAAATGACTATAATTAGTACTCAGAAAAAGCTGCAGTGAAATCTTTTCTTTTGGCAATGTATAAATACCCTTACATTCATAACATTTAAGGTGAAAACATAATCCATTGTCAGAATTTAACGCAAAATTCTAAAATGGAAGGGATGCCTTTCCTAGTGGCAGTTTATTGCCTTTATAATAGTTCTTTGTGTCTAAGTAAAAATAATAAAGAATGCTGACTAATTATTACTAAAATAAATCCGCTTGCTTTTTTTTTTTTTGTAGCTTTCAGAGTGTGGAAATGGGCTTGCAGCCTTTGCTATGTACAATTAATAGAAATCAAACTGTACTTTGAAGGCGTAACATTTCTGAAAGTTGACGTGTATGAATTAACTTATATTGTACACTTCAGATATATTTCTGCACATGCTAAATAAAATATCTTCATATTGTATAGTGGACAAAAGGATGGAGTGTAAACATTTTAAAAATCTGTAACACTGAACCCATGTTTTAGTAGAAAACATATTTGAAGAGTATCACCAGACTTTTTAAAACAATATTTGAGAAGCACATAGCAATGTTCATGCTTCCTCTTCAGGAGTGAAAGGGAAATGTATGTTGTACAAGACTTCATCATTTCTGCCAAACATTATGGTATATACTAGCACTTAAAGAAAATGTTGAAATGTTCTGTTGACTTTTTGAAACTTTTTTTGGCAACACTACGTTTTCCATTTATTTTGTCCCTTGTTTAACAGTTTTTGTGTGTGTTTTCAAAAGCACTTCCATTCACCATTCAAGGAATTCAATAGAATTCTAATAGGAACTGCACATAAATAACTACAGAAATCAATGCTTCAATTCAGCCAAGAGTTTTTTGTGACTTCAAAAGCCACAAGAGCATTTATTATTAGAAACATACAATTGACTTTTCTTGTATTATCTCTTTGAATAGTGATTTGTTTTTTACCACCACAACAAGATGTTTGACAGTTTCATTTGAAAATGATGTATTTACATTTGGCATTCCAAAACAGTGTAATTTTTATCTTTTCTGTGACGCTGTCAGCATGTTAATTCGCATGTTCAGCTCCGTGCAAATATTGTTAGTGAAATATTCAGTGGTGAATTTCTCCTCAGAGGTCAAGCAAATATTAAGTGTAGTTTCCTGTTCTGTATTGTAATGAAAATCTAAAGAAATCTTTAGTGAATGGAGTTTTTGGGTTAATTTTTGTCTGTTCAGCTCATGCAATGTAAAGCATATCCTCTCTTCTGAAATTCTCCATTTCCTGACTATAGCAACTACAGAAGTAATCAACCTGCAGTAGCACAGGGTTGTCTTGGAAGTACTTCCAACCTTTACTATTCACTTTACACCTCAGGCCGTGTCAGCTGTAACAGTCCTTTTGATCCTGAAGATTTTAGATGGGTTACAGAAAGTGAGATGGTCTCAAAAGGGATTGTTTGAGCACACTAGAAGCTTTAGAAAATTGATGCTGCTTTTCTTTTGAAACAGCCCCAAGATGATGTGACATGAAATACAGTGCTCTGTGTTCAGCAGTGTACTCCTTTCTAAATGGATCCCTTGAGTGCTGTGGCTTTTGGGCAGCTCATGTGCACAGTTTCCATCAGGTTATCATCTTGGGTGGAAAGCATATCCAAAAGGAAACAGTTTTGCTCCGGTTGTCAGGAGGGTACTTGATTAACAGATTTTTCTGCATTAAAATTTTGTTTTTCACTGTTGCCAATAGTTTGAAAAACAAAGTCAAGTTAACAGCAGGAGCTTTTAGATTGCAGTAGCCTTCCCCCTTTCACCCCCCTCCTAATTCCTGCTCACCAGCCAGGCTGGTTCTGCACAAGGATGATGTCACGTTAGGAACTGCTTTGTAGAATTTCATCTTGCAACCAACTGGTGCCATGACTTGTGTCTCTTCTGGCCCCCCCATTACCTTGAGATGCAGACCAGCAGTCCCATCCTCATCTGCCTTCTTGTTTCATGAGCAAGTGTTGGTGGTGGGTACATGTTTTGGTACTTGAAAAACATTTCAGCTAGACGGAGAGGTAGGGCCTGTCCTAATATTTGGAGTAGAAAGACTATATAGGTGAAACTTACACTGCACTTTGAGAAAGGTTTTAATGGTGATGACGGGGAAGAGAGGCAAGGGAGCATGGTGAGGAGCAAGACTAGTGTCATAACTGTAGTTCCATTAGTGTTCAATGTTGTCATTTGGAATTATATGCATTTAGGATTTGAGTGCTGCCGCAGTGGTATCTTAGAAAAAAGATAAAGGAAGGGAAGTCAGACCTCCTGTTGGTTCCTCAAAGTTCTTCCCCACTTCCTTTTACCACTTCTGTATAATTCAGGTTGCGTTTGAGTCAGCTGCTTTCATCTTGACACTTGTGTCATTTGAGCATCCACAAAGTTAGTATGCTAATGTCTGCATTTTAATTGACTGATAGGTGTACCAAAACCTATCTTATGTTCTTCTGTGCAACATAAAGCTTCTTTTAATTTCACTGGCTGTTCAGCATTTACAGAAACAAGATAATGGAATGCTGCTGTCACAGTTTCTAAGCCTAATGTCTGAAGTGTCTTAAACATGGTTTTCTTCCTGAAACACACTCAGGCCCTTCCTCTGTTCTTGTAGGTGCTTGGTATTTAGCTGGTATGTAAGCCGGAATGAAAGGAATAGTGATAGGTGTCTAAAAACTGTGGTTTTGTTATGGAAACTTTGTTCTGTTAAGGGGCAAAAAAGGCTTTTTAGATTTGTCTGAAAGTAAGCATTCATTGGTTTGTGAGTCTTCTGCTTCCTTATGAAACCCAGCTTATGACAGTAAGGAAGACAAACCAGACACCTCATGTTTTTCTTGAAACCATCATGGGTATAATGCATCCCCACTGCACTGCTGGTTTTACGTAGCTAATCCCAAATGTACCAGTGGAAAGGAGAAAAACATCTGTAATCTGTTTTGAATGCAGGAAAGAGAAACAGGAGAGAAAAGAAACAGAAAAGAGAAGGGGAGGGGGGATGACTGGGAAAGAAACTATTTTCCCAACTCTTGCAAGTAGTTGCCAGAAAACCTGAAGCGTGGAGGTATTAAAATACATTATTGGTATGGAGCAACAAAGACTTTATTGCTTGATACAGCACAGTGTTTCGTAGCTCCACCCTATCATGTAATCGCTTGTATTAAACGTCATTTCAAACTTGTTGAGGTTCCTCATACCCTGTTTGTAGAACAGGTGGTTAGAAATTTACCGCAGACACAAAAAAATTTGTCTTAAATTTAGATTAAATTCTTCTCTCATTGCTTTATTCATGATGTTTTGTACTCATCATTCATTTTCCAGAAGTGCTTTCTCCTGCCTGGGCAGTGTGTCTGTGAGATTGTTGCTCTCCTCCATATCATTTAGAAACAAGTATCTCATTGGTGTTAACATTTTAAGCTTCTTAATAAATGTTCCATCAGCTATATATGGAGAAAAAATTGTGTGTTGAAGTGCTTGAAAACTATAATACATACAATTTTTGCAGTCTCAGGTGAATCAATCTGAATTTTTTCTGGTTTATCATTATTGTGCTTTGTCCAGTATTTAATTTTGGTACTGGAACAGTCTCTTGACTGTTCTTAATTGATTTATGTCTCTCTTTTTAGGGTGTGTGTGTGGGGAAGTTTGAGCTTTTGCAATACTGAGCGGCATGAGACAGGACCTTCATCTGTCCTGTGGGCTGTGCGCCTGACTAAGCATCCTCATATGAGGAATTCCCTGTCTACAAGAGCATGACATAGGTGGTTTATGTTTGCATCTTATGACCTACTAAAAATACTCACTTTCCTTCCCACTTACCTTCTAAGATCCTTGTCTGCAGAATTGGTATATAAGCACTTTGTATACAATACATATATTTTTGCAGTGGATTATGCATGCTTGAGAGAGTATAGAAATTGTCCAAACTTGTAAAAGAAATGTATGTTTTTGGAAGGTAGTTTTCTAACTAGGTTTTTAGGAATAAATGTTTTGCTTGTGTTCTGGAGACACTAATGACAGTAAGAATTATTTCTTTTTCCTAAGCTTACGCTTGTTTTACTGTGAATGAAATAGATCTTAATTAAGTCTCAGTAAATGACTGGATACAGTATTCATGAGGTGTTATGGAAATTACTGGGATTAGTAAAGAAAGCACAAATTGGATCAGGAGCTGACCATAGAGAAGACTGTGTACGGCTATACCATAAAAGCAACTAACAGGATGGAGAGAGATTATTAGTCATGCTCTTCAAATATCAGTCTTGAAATTAATCCTGTCTGATTACATTCGTTAACAACCTTGGTGCAAGAAATATGTCTCTTCTTATTAAAAGCTATAGATAACTTAGAGTTCAGAATTTTTTCGATATTTTTTTTTCTGTAAGAAAATTAAGATAAACTCAGATTTAAGTACTAAAAAACATCAGTACAATTTAATGATATGAAATGAAGTATTTAAGGCATAAGAACATATTTTCAGTTTAAGAATCATGAATTGATAAGTAGGAGACGAATTTGGGAATGCTTGAGAGTAAGTACTTAACAACTCCCAGTATGAAGTACGAGCAAGGCTTAACCCATTGAATAGTTGTCAGTGGTTCACTGTCAGAGCAGGGTGTACCTAATAGTTTCTGTGCTTTTTCTGCAATGGCCAATGATTTTTGTTACTGGCCTGGATAATGCAAGAGAATTGGGAATAGCACATCTAAAGTTTCACCCCCAGCATCAGCTAGGGGTGACTGTGAATATATCCGAGGAAAAAAATTCAGTGCAGAATATTTACTTTTTTTGTTTTTGTTTTGGTTTTTGTAAACTTGTCAAGGCAAAGTAGGATCAAATTCATTAGTGGCTGTAGAACATAGAGTGTGTGTTTTAAAAATGAATTTAGAAATATATAGCAGCTCCTCATAGCAGCCTTCCAGTATCTGAAGGGGGCCTACAAGGGTGCCCCAGAGGGTCTTTTCATCAGGGACTTTAGCAATAGGACAAGGGGTAATGGGTTTAAACTTAAACACAGGGGAAGTTCAGGTTAGATATAAGGAAGAAGTTCTTTACTGTGAGGGTGGTGAGGCACTGCAACAGGTTGGCCAAGGATAATGTGAATGCCGCACCCCTGGAAGTGTTCAACGCCAGGTTGGACAGGGCCTTGGGCAACCTGGTATAGAGGAAGGTGCCCCTGCCTGTGGCAGGGGAGGTGGAACTAGATGATCTTAAGGTCCTTTCCCACCCTACCCATTCTATGATTCTATAACTATTTTCTAAGAAATGTATCGGTCATTTTAAAGTTTAGACAGTTTCTCTTGCACAGTTGTTTTCCAGACTTTCTTTACTTTTTGTATGAGAATGCACTTGGAAACAAAAAGCATTCTTTGAGAGTTTTGAAATAATTAAAAGGAATTACATAAATTAAATTTCAACTCTAAGATACATTTACAATTTCATTATTAAAAACTTAGTTTTAACATTAACCTATATTATAAGTAGATGGAACTTCAGGCAACAAACTGAAATAATGGCCTCACACTTCAGGAGGTTTGTGCTGAAACCAGCTGAGGTTGTAAAAGAAATTCTGTCTCTGTCCCCATTTCTTGGAAAAAGGATGCTGGTACTCAGTCCCGTATTAGGACAGCGAAAAGGCTGATCAACAGGAACATCTGTATCCGACTGTTAAATGGCCTTGTGTGGCAATACAACTAATTGCAGCTCACTCTTAACATGTGCCCTAGTTCAGATTTACAGCATTTGCAATAAGATTATCAGTCTATTATGCTCTTTCTTCTTTTTTTTTTTTTTCCCCCTCTTTTCCCCCCTTCTTCTCCTTTTTCTCTTAAGAGTTTGTAAAAATATAGGAAGGGGAAGAAACTCTTTCTTTGTTTCTGAGCAATTGATGTAATTTTAATAATTGTATGGAGTAGATAATGTTCTTTAAAGGCTTTAATACATCTGTTGCGTGGACTGGTCTGTCTGTCTCAAACACTTCTCTGTGCCAACAATGTGCCAAGGTGAGCTATCATGTGTTTTAAACCTTAAGGGTGTTTGGAATGCTTTTGATGAATTGTGTTTCCTGTAGGATTTCTGTTCCTGCTTGTCTTTAGTCTCACCTGAGCTTACTTGGATCAGCTCTATTGCAATCAAAAAAATGTACAGGATTTGTCTACATAGGAATTTCTTATAAAATAAAATTTTGCAACAAGCAAAGTCATTATTTCAGACCTGTTCTTGTGTATATTCTTATTCCCTGTTGAGTGTCTCATTGACTTTTGGTTGAATTCTCTTCTGAAGTAAAATAAAAACAGCGTTAATGTTGAATAAATGGGTGCTGTATTGGATTATGTTATGTTATGGATTATGTTGGATTATGAGAAGGAAAGAAGAAAAAAGAGAAAGAAAAAGATGTGTTACATTTCTAGTAAACTGACTCAGAACCTGGACATCTGAAATGATTTGTCTTGAACTTCTGGGGGAGGCATCTTTTTTCTTTCTGGAGGAAAAATATTTTTGTGGAGTCTTTTATTCATCATAAACATCTCAGCTATGAAATTACAGGAAAGCACAAAATATTAATGTCTATGGGACATAAAATTAGTAAATATGTTTCATGTGATAGTTAAGTTTTACATGACTTGGGCTCCTAACACTTATACCAGTTCTGAAAAGTTTACAGTATTATTTCAGTGTCAATTTCTCTGCATTTTAGAAAGAAAACTTAGTTTTCTAAATCAGTTAAATGGTTTCGGAGAGTTCATTTGCCATCCGAAAGGAATCTTTCAGCTTGTAACCTAAAGCTAAGATGTCTAATAGATAGGTGCAGCTAAAAATATATAGGGATCTTAATACTTCTTCTTTGTGCCCAATTAAACATTGGCTCCTGTGTATAAGTAATTTTCTTCTGTAGCAGTTACTGTTCCAGGACCTGCACCCTTGCCTGGTGTAGTCATTTTCCAGATGTAAACTCAGTCACACCTATTCAAGCCTGTGTCACCTCAACTCTTTTCATGGACAGTAGCAGTGATACATCCCTTGAGCACCATAAGCCCTCTGAAGCAAGATTCTCTATGCCTCAATTTTTTAATGGACTAAATGGGTAAATGTTACTAATACTTAGCCTTTTCAGAGGATTTATACATTCACTGACATCTTAAGAGTTGTGTTCATGCATCAGAACCTTTCTGAATAGTAGTATTAGTACATTAAATCTTTCACTTACAAAGGGTTTGGCCCTTACTGTTGAGAAGAGAAACATAAGAGCATGCGTGTAAGTCATGCAGCTTCCCAAACCTGTAGGAAGCCTGCAGTAGTTCCTAGAGGCAGATTGTTTCATCCACTTGTATTTTTTTTGCCTTTTTAATTCCAGTGCCACCATCTTTGTACTTCTCATGATCTCCTGCTGTTGCCAGGTTGTGATAGAGGTGGGTGGTGGTTGCTGTGGTTTTTGGCTAGTGTGGTGCAGCAGAAGCAGTTGCACAGAGAGGTCGAGATCTAAGATGCTTCATTCAAGTAACTGTTAGACACAGCTGATAATGACAGAAGTTTGAAAGGGAAGGAGCAGATCCTGCTTTATCTTCTCCTGCTGCTGCCTTTTCTGCTTTACCCACAACTGGGCGTTTGTACAGGCCTTTGGAGTTCATCCCTGTACCACTGCATGGTATTTTCAGGTAGGAGAAGATGTATCATCAAGCAGCTACATAATCAGCTTGGCCTTGCCTGCTCCACTCCCTGTTGCCTCAGTTGAAAGTTTTTTACCAGTTATATTTGATGCACTGATGCGAAAATCTTCATGGCACAACATCTGTAATATCTCTTTTATTTTCATACATCAGAATATCATGTGTTTTGTTTTACTGGCAAAAAGCAGCAATGGTGATTTTCAGTATCTATTTAGACTTGGGCATCTGCAAGGTAAAAAACTATCATGAATTAAAAGTCTAGACTCCAGCAATAATCTGGCAACTAGTAAAACTGAATAAGAAATTTAAGTGAAAGTTTCAGTTAGAGAGACAAATTGTAGGAAACTATATTAGCACCAACTGCAACAGGAAAATCTGTTTTTCTGGAAAGGTTTGCCAAAGTCATTGATGAAGATAAAATCCAGTCTTTCCTAGCTGCTTTGTGTGATTGTGTGCCAAAGATGATATGCTAAAGGGATCACAAACTTTACGCCAAGATCTGCAGGATTTAAGGATTGCTTGTTAACTAGAGGAGGAAATTTTTTTTTTTAGTTGCATAAATTAACCTTTCTTCTAACAATTTATCTTTTGTTTATGTATTACTGTTCCTTGTTCATTTATACTGTCATCATTCCCCCTTCCCTCTTATGCACAAGTCACTTCTCATTCCATGGGGAGAAAAATTCTGCTTCAAAAGGACTGGCACGGCATGCGCTGCAGATAAGAATCCAAGTGCCATGTTGGATCAGATTAAAGATCCAGAACTCAGTAATCCTGACAGTGATGAATAACATGGAGAAGTGTGAGATGCAGGTCCTGTATACAGTGAACCTTCCTTGGTGTAGTCACATACAAACTGTTTATAAATCAATTTCCTAGTTTTGTTTGGTTTTAAGATGTAGGTACTGATGGCTATAATTTTTATTCTGTAGGAAATGTAACTATTTTTAAATGTTCACGGTAAACCCAAAAGCATTTCCAGTGTCTTTGAGGCGATGAAGTACTGGACTGAAAAGGAAGCCACTAGAGTGTTATCTTTAAAATAGAGTATTGTATAAGCTTTAGTGTTCGTTTTCATAGCAAAAAACCAAACAAGCATACATTTGAAATTGTGAGGATCATGTTGTTGATACATATGGCGTGTAACTATTATAAAAGACCTCATTCTCATGCCAGTCCTGATAAGAACAGCGAGAGATGTATGACCAGTGTGGGCTGCTGCTACTGACTCACTGTGTAATGACAGGCAAATTACTCAGTTTTCTGCATCTTGTTCTACTCCTTTAGAAAGGAGAAATATTGTTTCCCAGTAAAAACTCTTTGAGATCTTTGGATAAAGGAGGAGTTTGGGTTGGTTTTTTTTTTTGGGGGGGGGTTTTTTTTTTTTGGTACGCCTACTGAGTATATAAATTTGAAGTGAGAAAATGCAGCAAATACCAGGTTATATGCAAGTCTTTTACCAGTACAGACACAATATGATGAGTCTTGCTTCTCATTCTGGATTGTATTAAATCACCTTGTGCTCCCGAAGACTTCTGTAAAGCACAAGTGAAAAGATGGGTTTGGGTCAGACTTGGCACTTGAGTCTCTGTTCTGTTTAAGCCTTTTTATAGTGAAGTACAGCTTCAGTAAAACTCTAACATGTGCATTGATAACTACCACCTCTTTTATGTAATGTCCTTGGCTATGTTTTGTCACTGAATCTTCATGTTTTGGGAAACCTGACCTTTCCAGAATTGTCTGTGTTAACACTATAGTCTTAATCTTTCCTCTGGTACCTCGTGAAACAAAATACAAATTAATGATTCAGACACCACAAAACAGATCACATGCCATTTGTTTCTTCCCAACTATTCTTCATTGTCATTGTTTGCTGTATTGTATGCAAGTCCTTGTGTATTTGGTAGTGAAAGAGACCTAAATAATGCAGGAGATCTTAAGAGGGGTCAGTAGCAGATAAGCGGAGAAATTATACAACAGTTTCAGCTATATACAGAATACTATTTGGATAAACATAAAAAGGATGCCATTATTTCAGCACTGATATGTGGAAGTTAACATGATCTATGGTTTGATTTTTAATGAATACAGACTTTGTGGTAGTTGATAAATGTGGAAGTGGCAGAGGGTACACAAAATTTCTGGTCTCTGATGCTTCAAGGAAGAATATGCTGTTCTCTCTTTTTGTAAGTCACTGCCCCTTTGATTTTGCATCTTTATCTCCTTCCATTCCATTTATCATCATTTTTCATCCCTTTTTTAAATGCTGACTTCCTTAGACCTTCCTCCACTCCCCCATCCCAAAGTGCCTGCTTTAGCTTCATTATTTAAAAAAAAAAAATAAAAAAAAAAATCTGTGACATCAGTGACTGTATCTATCCACCCCATGTTATCTGGTCATGTTCTATCCCAAATTCAGTAAATACACAATAAAAAGCCTTTGGTTTTGAATTTCTTTACATTTTCCCCCACCTTTTCACCATTTCCCACTCTCGAAATTGGTTTTACTGAAATGAGTGATCTTTACTTGGCTGGATGCTAATATTTTTACTCAGTTTTGCTTGTTTTGACCATGAAAACAGCAGCTTCTCCCCTTTGTGGCCACCTGCTGTTCTTGTGCTGCAGTAGTGCTTATGCTGCTGCACAGTGAACTGTTTTGGGGAATTGGTTTGTCTGAAAAATAATTTTGCCGAAATTGTGTTGCTTCTTAATTCCCCACTCTGGTTTACCATATGGCTGTACAAATGGCTATGTCAGCAGTAGGGAGAGGATGATGCAAGGCTGGAAATGAGAGTCCAGACTCAGGAGTAGGTCAAGAATGCTGTGTTAGCTAGTGGTGCCAGGTTATGTCAAAATAAAGAGTTCATCAGAGTAAGTCTAATTGGCTCTGACATGATCACATTCTGCTTCTGGAAATTCTGATCTCTGCTGCTTCTTTTTTCTTAATATCTCTACCTCTCCCCCTTATTGTGTTTAATGTGTTTTCCAACTCTGCTTGTTCATCTTTTTCTTGCAATTGATCAGTAAGATCACTAAAAGCCTCCATTTTTAAGTGTACATAGGAGGTGGAAACTGTCATCCTCAGAACATGTTGAAAACCTCCTATTTAAATCATTTGGGTGGGCCTCATTAGTCAAACCTCTACTATTATTTGGAAATACCTGTCAAATAATTAAGATAAGGTTTAGACTGATAAGCTGTTGGAGTTGGATATGTGTAAGTTTCAAAAGAATTATTCAAATCAGTAGTTTTCCAAGGCAGCACAGGGTGATACCTGTTTAGTGTGAAATTTTAAAGACCTCAGCCATTCTGGTAGAGTTATTGGCAATAAAAAAGATGTAATATAACCTTGTCTATTTTTATAGTGTCTTTCCATTAGGGACCAGATACCTTCACAAGAAATAATTTTGCTTTTCACGTTCCTGAAATCACAAGGCGCTGTTTGTCTATAAACAAATGCGCTAAATAATCCTAAAAAAAAAGTCTACAGAGATGCACTCCCCTTAGTCTGCAGTCAAGCTATTAGTAGCAGCATAGAAGTGTTTGTGGGTTGTTTTTGGTTTTTCGGAAGAGGGGGGGGAAGGGTGGTTTGTTTTACTGTACACATACTAAACTGATTCAGAAATGATGAAATATACATCTCAATTTAAGCTACCTGCAGAGCTGGGCATTTTCAAATCTGAGCCTTGGTTAAGGCCTACAAAGAGTATGAATTCATGTCTAAATCCAACTCTGTATACTTCTGTGGTACTGGCTCAAGCCAAACCTGTATGTACAGATGCATCTGCATGTGTTGAAGTCTCAAAGTGTTTCAGCTAACCTAAGAGTATCTTCTGTTGTTCTTAAAAAAAAAAAAAAAAAACAAAACATGTAAATTGCTCCCTCTATTCCTTTATTTACTTGGGAAAAAAAGTAACAAAAAAAGTGGCATTGTTAACAGTGTGATACATCAGCTGAGACAGTTTCTGTGGCTCTGCTTTGATATTCAGCTGTGTACCTCTGGTCAATCATGAGTTGTAGTTCATTGTGTTGTCCTTGCCTTCTTTCTGGCTATCACAATCCTGATTATTTGCTTTCAAAATTTCCATGTGTTTCTAGAGCTAAAGGATCAATCTTCGGTTCTTTCGAAGATAAACCTCAAAGTAAGAGAAAAATACGAGCTTAATACACCAAACCAAACTTGATCATACAGATGATCATTCTGTATTAGGTTTTTTTGGTCATTTCTAAACTTCAGTACCAGGATTTGATGCACTGCCCGTGTGAAAGTCCCCTTATGAACTGTTGAATTCCCACTTCTTGAAGTATAACCCCGAATCAGAAATGGAGAACAGACTATTCTGTGTCACATCAAATGCAAATAAATATGGCTTCTTGTGAATTTATGTTCCATGAGTGTCTACACCCTCTCCCAAAATGTCCTGAGGCACTATTTTGTGTGCACTTGGGGATCTGATGTCATTGTTGTGAGACTGGCAGCACTCCTCTGCCTGGTAGCATTTACTGTCATCTTCCTTCTATTCTCAGTAGTCATATAATACCTTTTTAGCCTGTATCTGTTCTGTACTGCTGGTACCTGCTGATAACATGGTTCTTACTGCCTGCTCTTTTCCGTAAGCTCTTGAACACTGTTCTCTTTTTCCCTACTGAAAGGAAGGCATGATACTCATTCAGGAGTTGCTCTTGGATTCCTGGGGTGATATTTTTCTTGAAGTGCTGCCAGTGGAGATAGTGGCTGTGTTCTCTTTACCTAAAAGTTGCTGTCAAATAGCCAGTTTTCTATTTCTCCCCTGTTGCCTTGCCTAGATTTTATGTGCTTTCCATAGATGTCATACTTTTGTCTGAAAGTATTGTGAAAACACACATTTAAGTAAAGGTTCTCTGATCTCCCTTAACTCTGATACAGTTATTCTGGAAAGTGATTTTGTGTTCTCTTAAATTATCTATCAATCATATTCAATAGAGAACTGAAAGGAACTCCATAGTGAAGCCAACAAAACAGGAAAACAAGCTAACTACAAAGGTGTTAGTAGTTGCTTGTAGCAGTTAGTGTTTTTTCCTGTTTTATTTTATATAAATGTTCTAACAACTATAATTTTAAGACCCATTTTTTCCCATCCCTTGTGGTTCAGATTGAAAACTGAACAGTCCATGGAATTGCAAGATGAGATGTAAGAAACAGATATGCAGTATTATTAAAGCTTGCCATATAATGGGTACTCGTACTTCAGCTACCAGTATCTTCCCACATAATTTTTCAGAGGAATGTAACCACAAATTTACAAAATGGCTTAGTAGAATATATAGTGGCAAACATGTTAGTGGTCGTTCATAGATATTTTGCTGTAGTGACCACCTTGTGGCAGAGATGTACCTGTAGCATAGCCTATATATCTGTTAAAAGAAAACCCAAAACCTACCACAAAGTCTGCATGAGCTGTAGTTTTGGGTATCTGTGCTCTTCAGTTACTTATTTTGGGTTTCTTCAGAGCTAGATGAGATTTTTCTGCACTCACATGAGCTCTGTCAGCACTTGTTCAGTCTAGTTGGCACCTCTTCATTTCTCTGGGTTGGTTTTTTTTTTCTTTTCGGCAGATTTTCTTAGAGAAAGGCGGATGATCTAACACTGTGAAGAAATTCTAAATCGTGTTTCTCTTTATATACTTGCAGAGGACAGATGGACATGTCTGTTATTTAATAATGCTCATGTTACATCCTTTGTAGGGAATCAGAATAGCTTCTAGCAGTCTGCCTGCCTGTCAGTAGCAGACACAAGCTTCTTGCTGGTTTTGTGTTAAATAACAGGGATTTCTGCTCCGCAGGCTCCAGCTTTCAGAGGTTGAGAACAGCACGTTCTCGGATGGGCATTGTAGATTCCTCATACTCCTGGCTGCTGAGAAGTTCTCTTTCTGTGAGAGATTTTTGGGTGACCTTCTGGTAAATAAACATGCTGTACTGGTTCTTGGAGAATGGGAGCTGCTTTTTGAAAGGGATAAAGCAATGTTGGCAATAACTCTTTACCATTGCCCCTCTCTCTGATGCACGTAACATTACACTTCATTCTTAAGACATTGCCAGAGCATCCTGACACCAGCATCTGAATCTGGAAAAGACAAGCTTTGTTTCATTTTCCTCTGAATATCTGAGTGTTCTTCAGCTCTCACTATTCTTTGGCTTGCCTTCTGAGCCACCCCACAATGAATGAACACTTAAGGAGTGGCATGGTGCACAGCACTGGCTACCTGCTGTTTCATGAGTGGTGGGTAATGTTCCTGGCAGCCTCAGTTCAGTAATTGAGTGATCCAGCTGGAACTGCATCTCTTGCTCTGGCTTCCCAGTCTTCAGTTTTGAACCTGCTAGCACTGACTTCAGAGGAGGGCACTGGACAAAGCTGAAACGTCTCAAACCTTTACAGGACTGTAAAAGGACCCATCAGTGTGTTTCTGCTCTCCTTGCAACTTCTTGGAGCCACCAAACCTTTTCCAGTTATGGGTCACTGGGGTCTCCTTCATGTGATGCAGGGAATAAATAGGATGCAGTTGTCCCATCTTTCCACAGAAGGTATCAACAGTTTCATGGTGGACCAGGATGTTGGTGTGTCTCGGTTTGCTGACAGTTCTGAGACTGTTGAACTCTGACATTGGCAGCCCACCTCAGCAAGTGCATGGTTTTATCTAGATGACTTGTCAGTATTTGGCAACCCATAGCAACAATGCTTGCTGAAGTGTACTTGTTCTGGGGTCAGTACTGCTAATGCTGGTATGGTGGCTGGAATTCAGAAATTATAATCTGAACTTTGTTGACTAAAGCATTCCCATAATCATAGTGCAAATGTAATTATTTAGTTCTCCTTCATATGCTATTAAAGAATGCAGTTCCTATCTGCTCCAGGTTTATTCTCCATTTCATGGGTTGAAATTTTTTGCCTTTTTGTAGTACGGCAAGCTTGTTCATCTAAGTCATGGATCCTCTAATTATATCAGGAAGGACTTAACTGGGAGAGCCCAACTAAGTGGTTGGTGGTTTGGTTTTGGCTTGGCATTCTGAATCTTCATGAGCCTTACTATTTTGGATTGTCTTCTATGTCTTTGTTACAATGAAGCTTGTTGCTAACTCATTTTACCACTGTGTTTTTTGAAATACTGAATTTCCTAAAGCCTTTATTTAAGGTTCTTCTTGTAGTGAAAGACTTGCCTTGCCCACCCCCTCTCCCCCTCCACGGAAGAACTGAATCTGATCTGTGATACTCTGATGAGAACATCTTGCTATTTAGAAAGAAAGTAATGTTAGTGTTAATGCAGCATGGAAAAATGAACTGAAATTATAAACAACAATGAAAGACCATTTGGTTTTATCCTTTATAGTGGTATTAAATGTGAGACTCATGAAATTTTCTTATCTAAACCTTGAGAACCTATCTTTACAGCAATTGAGAGGAATAATATTTTTCATAGGCAATATAAATAAACTGCACTGCTAAGATAATATAGTTTAGCTATTAGCTAAATAGCTTTTAAGCTTAGCCTATTCTTTTTTTAAGGATATGAATTCTAGATAAAGCAAAAGTGTTGGAATAAACAGTCCAAGGCAGTATTACTGATGTTGCCTTATAATAAAAGAAGTCACATAATAGCATAATTTTTATGATATTGTGGCTTTGCCCTCAAGAGAAAAAATAGTGATGCTCTGCATGAGGTAGAAGTTTCACTTTCTGTCACGTATGCAGAAGGCAGCAAATAGTTTGGGGAAGCTGAGTTTAATTATAAAACAGTGCCTAAAGAAGGGGATGTAAGAAAGTGATTTGGCCTGACTACAGAGGCACATGAATGAAAAGAGTTTTTAAACATAATGCCCAAGAGGAGCAGTGCAGGTGTGCTGACGCAGAGAGCTCATCACCTTTTAAAGCCATCTTCACAGATTCATTTGTATGTTGTTAGACTGTTCCTTCTCAATGTACTGTATACAATAATTTCACTTTAAAGAAAAACTGAATGTAATCTTCTATCTTTTGAGTGCCTCTTCACACTTGATAGAGGCTGTAAGGTGTTTTTCTCTTTTTATTTATTGGAAAACTTAGCTGCTGGAAAGCTGTATCATGTCACTGTCAACATGTTTGTGCATGTTGAGAATAAACTTGAACTTAATCAGTTTTCCTGCAGGGTTTTCTCTTCTGGAAGTCTTGTTTTGAAGGAAGTTGTCCCTAAGCATCACAGGCATTGAATTGAATTAATTCTGTTGGTGAAGATGATAGAAAAATGAGGCAGGGCAAAGTTCTGAAACCCAGAATTAACTCAAAATTTGTGCATCTGGGAGACTGTTAGGGAGAAGTCACTTAACTGTGCATGGTGTGGAATCCTTCTGTACCTTGTATGAAGATAAGTGAAATTTTAAAAGCCTTTCAATGATTTTTGGTAATGCTGTATAGGTGATTATGGTGCCATCTGTCCCTTCCTTTCATATCTTTGTGGAAAGCATCTCAGCAGAGTGCATAAGGCATTTCACACCTGTGGTGTTGCTCTGACTAGATGCACCTTACTCAGCATCTCTCTCAAGCTTGGGAGCAGACTTAGGCATGGTTCTTGTCTCTTGGCTACAGGTTTTTTTTCTTTCTTCTGGGTGGTACATATTTGGTTTTCTGTGGTCTTCGGGGACGTTTTTGTAATTTCTATTGCTGTTCCATCTTCTGCACCCACCCCAAAGGAGTAGGGCATGAAGTAGCAATGACAAGGATGAAACAGTTAGAAAGCAGACTTTTAGAGCCTTGAGAAGCGAAGAAAGGATGCGGAGGAGATCTAGAGCACTTGAAGGAGGGGGATGGTATGGAAGTGGTGATTTCATTAGTAAATAATTATCTTTGTAGTTTCAGCATGGCTACTGCATCAATCTGTGATTCTGTAACCATCAGCTATTTTGTGAGTCTGACCCATGTTTGTACCTACCTTTCCAGGGAAAACAACAGGAACAAGATCCAGGCTATTTTAAGATTACTTAATTAGTATATTATTTAAATTGCCTAATGATGCCTAATGACTTTTAAAGGGCTATTAGTAGCCACATTTAAAAGTCTAAAAGCAGAAACTTAACAATGTGCTATCTCCACTGTCCACTGTTACCTATTATTTATTTCAGGGATGATTACATGTACTGGCTAAGACAACAAATATTGCATTTGATGTCAAATATTCATAGAAGAATAGTTCTCCTAAGAGACCATATCTATCGCTATAAGGTGAGAAAATATATTAAGAAGATTTTCTTGTTTATATTACCAACTTGATAGGAATTTTTGTTGTTTGAAATGCTATTCATGAAAGTAACTTAAACATCCATTATTGTAACTTGTTTTCATTTCTCTGCAAGTCTGTGCTGATACCTTTGACTGTTAGAGCCATAGCCGTTTATTGTGACTTCATGAACTGTGAATATAAGCAAGAATTTTAGTGGGAAAGTTTAGGATTTCATTTTGCTTTCAATAAAATGTAAATACATAGAGTAAGCTCTTCTAGAGCTTTTGGGAAACTAAGACTCTTCATAAAACTTAGCTCAGTCATTGTTTTTGAGATTTGCGTACTGAATTGATCTTACAGGCACAATTTCTCATTTGTGCAAGTTAGCACTAGTGGAGACTATTCACTCCTGGTCTAATGGTGAACTTTGCAAGGACTGCCCATAATTTTGGAATGGCTGACACTAAGTGGAATTCTTCTTTCTTTTATATTCCTTCTACCATCAGTAGTATCTGCACATGGCATTACTCAGATTGAGAGACTGCACAGATACTCACTTTTGCTCTCTGTTTTCAGAGGGGTTTTGTTTTTTGGTTTGGATTTTTTTTTCCCCCACAGTAGCTTCTGTTCCCTTTTAGAAAAGGGAAATGAGTCTGTCCCAAAATGCTGGTTGCTTGGCAGTTGAGCAGAAAAAGTGTTCAATGGTAGCCTCAAAGGAAAGGTATTTAAGGAAGCGATGATTTTACTTGCTGGCAGCTTCCCTTTGACTATTTTTATAGACAACCGCAAAAACTTTGATCCTCACCTTCACCAGAAGGACAAGAAGCTGGGAAACATTCTGCAATACTTTTTCTCATTAGGGACACTTAATTTTATCATTTCTGTCAAAAGGCTAGAATCTTTTTGGCTCCTCAGTCTTGGAGGAATTTCAGGGTTTGTCAGAGATCCATGTCTCCACATACTAGTGCACACTGGAAATATGGGTCACTTGGTTCATAACAGATCCTTGAGAACTGGAATGCTGGGCAGAAATATGCCTGCTTATTAAGTATTCTAGTTGTTCAGCATGGACCACATTACACCTGAGGAGGTAGTTACTTCCTAGGTATAAGAACTGCATCATCATTTCCATGCTTAGTTTTGACCGTGGGGAGTTAAACCCCTTTGATAGGGGTTTTGGCTAAGTGACAGCTGCTTACATAGTAGCTTGTACTGAATTTCTAAATATTAAAGGCTTACAATCGTAAAAGTAATTGACTTGTCTTACTGCAATGCTTCTCAGATAGCTTTGGAGATAAAATTTCCTCCCTTCTCTAGAAATAACAAATATAGCAGCAGGGCGAGTTTTATACTGTGACTGTTGCTTAAGCCATCATTGCAGATCAGCTACTTAAAATGTGTGTATCTCATATGCTTTTGGAAATCGTGGTATTGTGGATAAGTTTGTTTTCTTCTTGAAGATTTACATTACCTTTTTATTTTGATTATGAAATCCCTTTCTGGCATTGGTAGCGTGCCAGCATAGGTAAAAACAAGCTCACTAAGCCTTGTGTTAGGTTTTCACTGTCAGGATTTTGTAGACTAACACATGCTTCAAATGCTTGTTAGGAATGTGGAGCAGATAGACTATCTTACTTAGAGTTTTAGTGGCAGAGAACATATTTTAACAGGGTAATTCCAGACCTCTGGTGGTTTTACAAAGACGAATAAGAGGCAGTTTCATTACTGTCACGGTATCATTAGGAGTGATGAGCTCCTCCCATGCTGGTTTGTGGCAGGAGGTATGTGTTGGGTTCCCATCAGGAAATCGATTTGGCCAGATGAAAGTTCTAAGGAGCAACAGAGAAGTAAGTGAATGAAATTGAAGACCCTGTGTTATGCAGGTGATTAAATTGCATTCAGGGTTTAGTTCATGCTTAAAAGTGGTCAACACGTGAGAGAAACCATAAATAGCAATGTGATAAATAGTAGTGTGACATTAAACTTATAAATAGCCTTTTATAATTTTGTAGTCCTTTCTTCTTTTAATAGCCTGTTGCTCTTTAAATTCAGCACACACTAACTCTGCATGTGTGTGTTCATTTGTCCTTCTCAGCAATGTTTTATTCCAGCTGGAGCTGTGATGTTTCTTTTATTGCTTTATTTTTAGTTAACTGGCTTGTAACATGGTTGTGTGCCTGCTTTTTCAGTGGACATGAAACTTCATACTGAACTGAGCCAATATGATAAAGAAGCATTAAAGCCTCTGTTGTTTTCCTGGACATGAATGCTTTAGAGGAGATTGTAGACGTTATTTTCCTACTAAAAATAAATTAACTAAATACCAGAATAATTGAATTAATTAATCTTAAACCAACAGTATTGAAAGTTTCTTGCTGATTCTGAGTGGCAGCTGATTTTGGAAGTTTTCAGCTCCAAGCCAAACGGCGAGATAACTTTTCCCAGTCAGATGTTTTATTAAGTGCAATGGCACTAGATGGTTTTATATAGAAAATATTTACACTGTACCTAGAGAATAATTCGTTATTATGTTAGTAAAAGGAATCTAACTTCTAATTAAAGGCCTGAGAGTTAGGTAGGCTGAGGTGAATAATGTGTAAGTACAGAGTTTGTCAGTGAATTTTAGTTTTGCTTGGGTAACATGGGTTTGACTTCATTTTAGTGCTGTAGTGCATTAAAAAATTCCTTCTTTCTAGGTTTTGTGCTTGTTCCAGTTGTATAGCTGCAACTTTGTACCTTTTTGGGTGTGGGAATACAGGGACTTTTTTTAAATTTTTTTTAATTTTTTTTTGCATTATATGCATAGTTAGCTTTGGAAGTGTGATGTTGCTTTTGAGACCGTTAATAACATCTGCTGGTTTTGTTAATATTGTGGCAACTTGCAAGTATTAGTGTGTGGTTCTATAAAGAACAAAGCTATAAGGAAGAAAACAGCCATATTCAGAAACAAAAAATAAAACTTTAAAGCGTTTTTCAGAAGTCTACTTTGATGAACCCGTGTAAGAATTATAAACCTTTTCTGTAAGTTTGGATCTTGTCTTCCCTCTTGCATTATGTTTCTTCCAATACTTCTTTCTTTACAGCTGCTTCTGTAAGTTTGTCAGTTTAAGTTCAAAAGAAGGAAATACATCCCAAAAGGAAACACATTTTTAGATAACTCCTCTTACTTGTTCATGTACAAAATTGATTGTGGTTTAACAATTTGCAAAAATCAAAATGTATGAAGAGAAGTGCATTGGAGCCTGCAGACAAGCCCAAATGATTAATTATGTCATAAGCCGTGGCAGGGTGCAACTGTTGAGGTTGCCACAGTTTTGGAAAATTTTTTGGTTTGGTTTTGATTTTCACTTTTTTAAGAAGTGCATATAAAATTGTCCTGTTGTTTTCTGGTCAAGATCTTTGAAAATGATCCTTTAACAAAGTAAGTCTATGCAGTTTATAAATCTGAGGAGCTTAGACTTGTTTCAGATCCTCTGCTAAAGAAACTAAACCCACAAAACTGTGGTTGATCTATTTTTTTTTAAATTCCACTGAGGGTGAGCGATTATCAGATTTAACTGCTTAATCATTTGAATGTGAGTGACATCTTCATTGCCAGATTCAGTCAAATAATTTTGAACTTCTATTCTTCTTGAGCTGGCTTGTGAATGGAAATTATTTCCTATAAAGAAAATCTTTGAGAGGAGGCAGCGGCAAGTCAGAAAACTACCTAAACTATGCTGAAGTTATAAAAATATGAGTGCTCTTAATCATAAATAAATAAAAGGAGACCTTAGCATTCAGGATGATATGAATAGGATGATTCTTTTGCTACTGGGCAGGTCCATCAGCAAAGCTGCTCTTTCCCCGTGCAGAGCGCTTATTGTTCTAGTGCTTGGATGTGCTTTGGGGTCTCTCTCTAGCGTGCAACCGAAGAGGTGACCTGCTCTGCTGTCATACCCCAGGGCCAAAAAACTGGGGAGAGGCTGAGTATCTGTCTACTTGGAAAATGAGTGCAAGGGAGGGCAGCTGAGAGCCAGGGGCACCGATGGAGTGAGGTCACTTCTCTGGGCAGCACTGCTAGAAGACTTCCCTTGGGTTTGTTTTCTGTTGGACAAGGAAGTGAAGTTGACAAGCATTTTCCAGGCAGGTAGCCAGACAGGCATTATTTTAATGTTTCCAGTGGAAAATCGGTCTTTTTTTGGCAAAACTGAAATTTTCCATATGAAAATTTCTATTTTGTGGGAATGGTATTTCTGATTAAGAACTAATTTTGATGGAAAGTGTCCAATTGGTTATATTCAGCCTTAGAATTAGCATCTGCTGTGTTTAAGTCTATTGAAGATAATTTGGCTTAGGTTTAGCAACTCTGAACAGAATATACACTGACAACTTTCCTCCCTCTGTCTAATACTTCAGTTCTAGTGCCAGCCAAAATTCAACTTGAAGTTGGCTATGAGTAGAATAAAACCTTTTTCTGAATGTTGCCAGTTTGTTTTCAATTCAGACTGCCTTCAGCTTCAGAGGCTTCACAATACAGATGCCATGGCTGGAACTAACGCTGCCAATTCAACTAGTTGCTCTGGTCTTGAAGATCCTGCTGTGTGCAGCAGTATTGATCTGTGGGTGCTTAGGTGTCTAATAGCTAGCTCACAGATTTTCTCCATTGGTATGTTTTCTGTTGATGTTGTCTTCAGATAATTGCGGTTAAGGCTTGTAGAGTGTGCAGGATGTGAGACTTGTGTTCATTTATAGTCACACAAGTTAGAACAGGTAACTTTCCAGCATTTGGTGCTTTACACCTATTTGATCTGCATAGTTGTGTACAGTTGTTGAAGACCAGCAGTTGTTATTTACATATATTTTTTTCTCTCTTTGGCTACCTGTTTGTAGATGGAAAAGCTGAAATCAAAACTTAATTCTCACATGCTACATTTCCTTGCTTCAGTGTGTGTAGTCAGGTTGTTGCTCAAGTTCAGAGCTGTTGATAATTAGTGCCCTGAAAGTGCTGTACTAGGTTATTCTAGCTATAGGCGGTTGTACATTGTCATTAAAGGCTGAAAGATTACTAGGCTCCTTTTAGATACTAAAGAGCTTTTGATTTCTGCTAGGCCTGTAAAGGACTGTAACCCCCTTCTTTTATAGGTAAAGAAATCTCTTTTGGAGTCCTATAGCAAAGGGGAATCAAATTTAGTTACTGCTTTATACTTTTGAGGAAAACTGTAGGAATAAGTTTGGGGGTTTGGGGGGGTTGTTTTGTGTCATTGTTGTCTTCCCCTCCTCCCCTTTCTTAAGCAAGGTATAAAGTACTAACTTGTTATCACCTGGTCTTTCTGGTTTTAGTTTGCCTGAACTTGCACTGATTTCAACTCTTTTTTTCTTCTGGTCGGTAAATATTTAGGCTTCCTAAACTTAGAGTTAAATGGGAGCCAGAATTTCCTTTTAATGAAAAATCTATTTAAATCTGTTTAACCTAATTTAAGAACATGTTTTAAAAATTACTGCAAATTTATTTTAAGAAGTTTCTATCAAGAAGATATTTTAGTAATATTTCATTATAGTCTCCATTTATTACATCTTATTATAGCATTGAGTCATGAAACCTAGAATAAGAGATCCAGCTTCAGGAATGGGAAGAGTTAGATGTACTCATCATCTGTGTGAGTGTCATGGATTGCCATCTTTAAGGCTATTTTCAAACAGGGGCAGGTTATGAGTATCATGGAGTTTAAAATATTGGAATTGGAACTGGTTTGGAAAACTTCTGTATTTATTCCAAGTAATTTCTACACATGATAAACACCTCCAATATCATCAGCTGACAGTCTAATGCATAGTAGGAAACAAGGAGGTTTTGTATCTTATCAATTCATTTGTGTATTTTTTTAATTTACAATATTTTTAAAATATAGAAGGATAGTTAAATGCACCATTTTGTGATATTTAAACAGTACTCCTCTTGTTCTTTTTCCTGGCAGGCCTGTCCTTTTCCAACGGCTTCAGCTATCTGCCCTTCAACAGGGTTTGGTCTGCTTCCTTTTTTTTTTTTTAAGTTAGATTTATTTTTTTTCCCCTGCTAGCTTTGCCGTTTTACATCCTACGCTGATTATTCCAGGAGCTTGGGCTGCTGCTAGCGTGGTGCACATGTTCGTTTGCTGTCCATCACTGAAGTGGTCATATAGCGGTGCAGTGACCGTAGCTGTGCACCCAAGGGCTCTTCCTTCCCTGTGTCTTTGCTGGCTCGCAGACCTGCCACTGCTACAGCTGGGGGTTGCCATCAACTTTTGTTTTCATATTATAGGCCCTAAACTATACCAGAATCTTTAACTAAAGACATTTCTAGTTTCAGGTGCCTGCTTTCTGTTTCTTCACACCATGGTATGCCTTTCCTAAACCATTCTGAGGAGGATCCATGAGACTCCTGAGGATCTGTTGTAGTTTATTGCTTAATAGAGGGGTAGGAGTTTTCTCTGTGATTTGTTAAGGTGCTTATGGATATATTGCTATCATATAGAAACTTTGAAACTTATGCTCAAAATTATCTTTGAAATCTCATGTAAACTTCAAACATCTTGTTCAGATGTGTGTGTGACTGTTGTTCAAAAAACCTCCCTTACTACTAAGTAACCCCTGCAAATGAAAGGTTTCTGGGTCAGAAACAATATGGCTGCATGAATTCATATAGTGTAAAAAAGTTACTATTTCAATTCTAGATCTTTCTTAGCTGTGGACTAACTGAAGCTCAGTTCCTCATCCAGAAAACTGGTCAAAACCTGATCAGATTTACATGAAAGGATGTGCATTTATCAGGCTCCCAGTTGTGGTGTAGACAGGTATTCAGTAAGAATAAATTTTAAACTTTAAAGTGGGTTTAAAATAAATAAATTTGAGAGACTTTTTTTTGGGGGAACATAGTGCTCCAGAAGCACAAGCATAATGTTCATATTCAAGTATAATGAGTATTGACATATAGTTAGATAGAAGTGTCATCTATAATAGGCTTTTCTGTTAGTTATGCTCTTGTTCTTGGGGGAAAGAAGGAGCAAGGGAGGGGACTGTCAAATTGTCAAAATAGTTTATTTTACAGATTGCTACAGTACTAACAAACTAATTTGCTGTGTTCTGGTATACATCCTCCAGCTTTCTCTAACATATTAGCTACTATCCTGTGTGGTTTGACTGAACGATCTTAATTATCATTTTTATGCTGGAAAGAATGAAATTTTGGGAGTGACAGAGCAAGGTGTTTTGCCTTTAACCTTTGTTCCTATTAGTAATGATGTAATTGTAACAGTGAAAATCTTGCTTGGTATCACAAAGCAGTTCAAATTTGAACTCCCTATCCAAAGAAGTAGATAAAAAGCTTTATCCAAGGAGGTCTTAATTTAAGAAGAAGTCCTTAAGTAATTTTTAAGCCAAGAGTAATTATTTATTTAGATGTTGAGCCTGTACTGAAATCCACAGGCAACACCATTAAATTCTTGTGTTCATAAGATGAGATGAACTAACAATCTTATAAACTTACCTGAGTAAGGGGATAGAATAATAATTCTCTGTACCTGGCTTCTGTATAGAAGAAGCTGATAGTGGAGGATAGAGGCTAAATTTAACTTCTTTTCTCTCACCTGTTCAACTTTGGCCCAAAATTGTCAGATGTGCTTTAGGAATTAATGCTTTTTGTGTTAGATTTGTCTCTTCATGTGGCTGAGGATTGAGGATGTGGAAAAGGAGCATGTAAGAGTAGCTCATTCATTGAAATGCAGGTGAGACTATGGACATTTTGGGGGGCATGTGATCTGCTCTTTATTGCTCTTAAGGGTGAGATACTTGCAGACAGGAATTTCTTCAGTTGTATTATACTTCTTGCATCTGTGAGGGATTTAATGAAGCAGCTCAGAGTGCCTGCAGATAATAGAAGTCTTGAGGGAATGTATAAAAGCAGCTGGAGATTAGATAAGTTTATTGTACCAGTTTTGCATATGAAGCATGGAGGCTGCTCAGGGCAGGCTGTAAAGAAGGCTGCGGGAAGCCCTGGCTGATGGGGAGGGTGAGCTTGGAGTCCCAGAGCTGCCAGCCACATGCATGTACCTGAGCTAATGAGAGCACGGTCTGCTTACCCACCAGTGAAGGGAAGCTTCTGAAGTTTTGGAAGCTTCACCTTCCTAACTTCTAAGTGACTCCTGGTATCCTTGCTCTCTTTTGACAGCTCTTTGGGAATGTAGTAGCACTGAAGGAGTTGTGCTTTGTAGTTATGTTGCGCAGTCATTGTAACTGTCCCAGTTTGTCAATGGGAAAAATGTAATGTCCCTCTTTTCCCCTGAAAGTGTTAGGAAGAGTTTTATAAGTGGCCCTATAATAGCTTTCCAGAGTATATTGTGTTCCTTAAGCAGAATGAATTTGATTAATTTATATATTAGATAATAAGTAAACTTATAAAAGAAACAGCAGATTTTGATAGAGCCCAAGATAATTAATGATGCTGTTGCCTGTCTAGAAGTCTAGCTTGAACTTTTGCACCCAGTGACAACAAAGTGGAATGACCCAAAGTTTACAGTATCAGCTTTCAAGAATTATGGATACTTTCCATTGTTTGGTCAGCAGAAAGCAGGAAGAAATGAATGAAGTATGAATCGTTGGAATGAGTTCAGGACTGTAGTGCATGGGTCAATTCACTTAAATGAAAATGCATTTCTGCTCTGGTTTTATTTGTAAGGAATGTCCTGAAGCTGTGTGCTACATCAGAATTGCTGAGAGCTTTCAAAACAAATTTTTGAAAGACAAAGAATTTGAACATTCATTTGTTAGACTAACGTCCACTTCCCTCAAAATAGTGCACAATCGGGCAATGTTTAGCATTTTCAAACTGGTTTTGGTTAAAACAGTTAATGTTAGTTTCACTCACAAGTTTTCAGTAAATGTATATGAACATGGGCTCTACATATGACTCAGTGTTTGTTTGAAAGGCAGTGTGTTGAATTACTCTGTATAAACCTTAAAAATTGTCTTTGTATTTTCAGTATTTTGTTTTTCCTAATTAGACTAGATAATTTTAGTAACCATAGGGTCTGCAGTCTACTTGTTGTATTCAAGCTACATCATGTTATAAGGATGTGGGCTTTCTATAAGTCCAGCGGGCTTTAGGAAAATTCCTCTTGTAGGAAATTCATGTACTGTGTTGGACCCAAATCAGTAGGTGGGCTGCAGTGGAAATCCATGCCTTCCGGGTTGTGAAAATACCAGCTTCTAAACAAATGGAGATCTGGCAGTGCATTCGCTTCTTAGCTGCTTTAGATTAGCTTTGAAAAATTAAGTTTCTCATGCCCTTGTGCAGACATGTGCATACTGTACTGTACTGAGGTGGTTGTACAGTTTTACATGATGCAAACTCTCCTTAAAAAGAACTCTTTACTTCAAGTCAGTGAATTGATTGCACTCTTGGATAAATTAAATTTCAGTTAATTACCTTCTTAACCACCTGCTTATTTATTAAGCTGCTTAAATGGTTAGTTTGTTGTAAGCTCAAGCAAATTGTTGTTTTACTGTATAAGTTTACATAAAAGAATAGAAGATGCTGAAAATTCACTTAGGAAGCTTCTGTATGCTCTTTAATGCCCTAACCAAGCCAGTATTGCAGGAATGTTCTGCCCTTTGATAGGGAACACTCCCTAGAATTGCTTCATCGCTTGAAACCTGAGCTTAGGCAGGAAATGTACAACTTAGTCCCTCCACAGACTTGAGAGGTAAGTGGAGTCATTGTGCAAATTCTGTCCTTCTCCAGTTGCTGTAGCAGCATGTGCTTTGGGTTATTAATTCCATTGATTTTAGCCTAAGTGGCCATGGTACTGTCCATGAAATGAATGTGCACACAGAGTAGTACCTTACTGTTTAAACAAGTCAAATTTTTTTGGGTTGCATCTCAACTTTTGTCTTTTTCTTTTGGCACTGCGTGTTTTACTTTGGAGATGAAGTCAGTCCTTTATTAGTTCCATACTAACTTTATCTATAACATATTTTTGTTGCAGAATTCTGCAACCAGCGTGGCTGAAGTTTTGTCATTTTATGTCAATATTTGCTGGGAAATCAGACAGTTATGATCTATAACCTCATAAGCAATAGTAAGCTATCTCACTGTTTTGCTGTGGTTTATATGTTTTCAAAACATACAGCAAGAATGGCAATACCTGGTCAGGAGGAATAATACTGTCTGTGTTCTTGGTGCATGCAATGCTGGAAGAAAGGAGTAGTAAAGATGATATGGATACCATTCAGGACCAATTATATTGTAAAACAAATGTGTCACAATAAGACCAGGTAATTGCAGAGTCTGTGATTAACAGTTACATCCTTTTTGTACATACATGTGCTGATAGACGTTTAAATATGGGTTGTGTACACATGATTGACCACAAAGCAGCTACATGTAATCTGTCAGATTTAGGAGGAGGAGTAGTTTTGAGAGAGCATGTGATGATGAAGTCATTTTAATGTAATCCCTACATACTTACATAGTTACTTTGCTGACATATGTGGAAAGGCTAACTTTGTGGTTCGCGGAAAGTAGTCTGTCTTGTCTCACCTTCCTCTATTACTGTCATGGCTGTTATATTTACATTTTGTAGAAGTACTTCAGGATTTCAGTTATTAGACTTAGTTGTAAAACTGTTGCAAAAGCCTCTTAGTGTCATAGAAGATACTTGTCTACTTCAAGACGGTTGTTCAGGCTACTGCATATTTATATGTGGGACCTGGAGTATAATGCTGAGTATGTGGGAAAAAATCTTTGTGTGTGTCCTATTTGTTTCTTCCTTCCTTAAAGAGATGGAGAAGGCATTGTTCTTCAGGTCTGTGAGCTATATGAACTGTTGTTCTGACCCAGTATAGCTGGTCCTGTTTCTTTAGCAAACTCATAATACAGTGCCTTCTTCCTTGAATTTGACCATTTTATTTATGTACACAAAGACAGACCTGATTTAGTGTCTACAACTTTTCAATGTTTTTGTTTGGTTAGAGTGAAGATCATCTGTGTTATAGCAGGAACCTTGCTGGGTGTGCAGGTTGGGTCTATTTAAGGACACGGAGAATGGCTGTTTGGTATTAAAAGATTTTGAGCATCACTGAAGGCTGATTTCCTCCTTGCGCGCTCTTATGAATTTGTTGCTCAGTTTCAAACTGAGAAGCTTTCTGTCTAGCTTAAGGCAGTGATGAGGAAGGAAGAAATACTGTTGGTTTTTATCAGCAAGTAAGACAAAAATAAGGAGAGAACAGGAAGCAAAGGTGGTAAGATTTGCTCTTTTCTTCCCATAAAGCATGATGGCCTTTAACAAGTGGGTTTTTTTCTACTGCAAAATTGTGGATTATTGAGCTAGACTCTCCTAGCTCATTACCAAATGAGTTTGTGAGGACTGCAATACTTACGTGGAAGCTAAACAGTCCTACTTTGTGCGCTGGTGCTTGTAATTGTGGGAAGGAACCCTGAGATAACTCTCACTGCATCTTGGTCGATTTGTCACTTGTTCAAATCCTTGTAAAGTATGCCTGTCAAAGGATGGTTTCTGTGGTAGGGGTAAACTGTTTTTAATCAAATTGCGTGCTTTTCTGAAACCTCCTTTGATTCAGATCGCGGGCAAATACCACTCTGAAGTATTGACTTCAGTGGCTGATTGTGTAGCTGCACTGATGAAGATGCTGATCTTTATGCCATTATGGCTAATAAAGTAATTGACACTTAGGTTGTGTCTGTGTGACAAAATATTTTGTGAAAAGTTAACTTGTTGGCTTGGGTCACTGGTTCAGTTCCTGTTCTTCTCTGTTAAAGGTTTTCTTCTGCCTTTTATTTCCTGAGATGTGTAGAAGGCATAGCTGAAGCAGCCTCTTCCATGAGGAGTTGTCAGACATGTACTTTCTTGTTAGGCTTTACTTCAGAGTTTTAATATTTGCAACAAAATTTGTCATTATTTTATTATTAAGGGAATGTCATGTGTTTAGCTTGCAGCTGGCGGGTTTATCTGATGTCTTTATCCTTTCTCAGTTTGTCATGTTGGTTTAGCAAAGAAAAAATAAACTTGCTGTAATTCTACATGAGTACAGCTTTGCAGTTCTGAAGCCAGAGTGACTAAATAGCCAAAAAAAGCTGTTTGGTAAGAAAAGAAGTACTTTTTAATCTGAAAATGCTGGTTAAGTCAAAACTGAAACATGTTGCAAGGATGGATTATCATCAAAAAGATTTTTTCTTACTGTCTGAGATGTGTGGTCAAGCTGAAAGAGCTGAAGATGTGCTCTAGAAAAGCAAAATACCTCAGAGATTTTTAGGACAGTCACTTAGGATGTTGGCTACAGGCAGTGGGAAGAAGGTTAAACCACAGAGTCCCAGACCTTCCTGATACAGGCAGCTTGGATCTTGGTCTTCCACTTTCCCATAAAGGTCTAAGCATCTAAGCTCTTGGCTATTTAGGAAGGGATTGATCTTTTACTTGTTATCCCTATTCACTTGTGTGCGTTGGACCACAAATGCCTTGTATGATCCAGACAAAATGCTCTAATCACTGCTGGGATGGTTGCTGTTGCCTGCTAAATTCCCCAGTTTTGAGAATACCTACTTTCTTTTACTACTTCTTAAGGTATTTGAATTTTCTATCTCAGTATGTTCTCTGCTTAAGTTATGAAACTGTTTGCTTACGCTCTTGTCAGAGGATGTAGAAATAGTTTGCTGAGTGTGTAATTAAGTGAATTACAAGTCCTGATCCTGTGAGGTACTTAAGAAACTAGTATCGTTGGATAGGGCCAATAGCATCAGGTGTTCAGATAAGTACTTTGCTGGACTGGGGTTGCATGATAATCATTAGAATCTTAGTTTTGTAAAACGAAAGTCACATTTCAATTCTTACAATTTATCAGCACTTAGCGTAGGGTGTAGACTTGTGTTGGTCACTGTTCCTTATTTGGAGAGTAAGTATCACTTGTGCTTCCAAACTAGATATGTAAATCCAATGAAATTGATGTAGATAGAAGGTTCAGTAGTTTGGCAAATCTTTATATATCCATGTTATAATTTAAAAAGGGGGGAAAAAAGCAATGCTGATTTTTTTTGTTACCATGTATTCTCATGTCTAATGATGACATAGTGAATGCACAGGCTTTGCAGTATAACGCATCCACATCTGTGTGTTTGCTGTCTTCTTCATACTTTTTCACTATAAAGCGTTTTGGTGTAACTGTTAGGTTGTTGGGTTTTTTTCTGTTTGGTACTGAAATGAATTACTTAATTGGTGCCTAGTAGCCATGATACCCATCAATTACGGTGCTTTTTGAAGTACAAAAATTAAAAAAAACCCAGACCCCCCAAAAACCGAAAACTCCAATACCACAAAACAACCTTAAAATAAGGAAGGAGTGGACAGTGAGCAGAAAGTAAACGACTGAATATTTTGGAATAAGGTTGTGTTGTAATTTGTAAGACATTGTTTTGTTATTGGATACCATGAATTTAGTACTCATTTTCCTTTATCTGTAATGGAGTTTTTCACAGTGAACCTGCTGTGTGTTGATGTTTCTTTGTAGTGTGACATTCTTGCATTTGCATTTTTTGATCTTTTTTAATTCTCTATTTGTTTTGCCTAAAGACCCTGTGTGGACAGTAATGACCGCACGTTTCCGATTGCCTGCTGGCAGAACCTACAATGTACGAGCATCTGAGCTGGCACGAGACAGGCAGCATACGGAGGTGGTCTGCAACATTCTTCTCCTGGATAACACTGTACAAGCTTTCAGAGTTAATGTAAGTAATTTGCTTATGCAAATTGGTATCGCCAAGCTTGCTGACCTTTGCTGGATTTTTATGTCTAGAGTTTGACTTTCAAAATAGTGTTAAGTACAGAATAGGAGGGGAAGTTGTGTTCAGGCAGGCATGCTTGCACACATATATACTAAATGACTGTAAACTTAGTCATTCTGGCATCCTGTATAATATTAACACAGCTTAATTTCAAAATTTATTATACAAAGCATTATTTATTTCTAGCAATTCTCTTCATGGACTGAAATTGTATAGTGGAATTGGAGGGCAGTTGTGCTACTGAGTTGAATGAGAAGCAAGCTTTTGTTTTGCTCCATTCTGGTTTTTGCATTCTGAGCATGAGCAAGGTGTAGTGGTAACTCTTCTTGTGACTCTGTAGCTAGTGACTCTAGTTCACTCATGTATGTGGTTGTATTTGGTTATGACTGTCATCTTAAAGTATCTCTTTGCTTTTTGCTTTTCTTAGATTATATTCTTGTTCTATGATTTCCCTCATTTAAACATACCACCTTCTAATGCAGTGTTGAGGATGGCAGGAAAGAAAATAGGAAGCTGGTTGCAGAATGCTGAGGACTGTTACTGGGAAAAGTGAATAACTTACGCATAAGAGCCTGGAATTTAGAATAGGTTATTTGTAAGATTTTCTAATCTGTAATACTTGATAAGGCATTAAAATGAAAATATTCATAGTTTTGTGCATATATTCACACAAGTACAACCATTTCTTTCAAGTTCTTAAGGGGGGAAAAAACCCACGAACAACAGGCAAGGGCCTCAGAAGAAAACATTAAAGCATTTAAAGTGATGTTTGTGTGAGAAGAGCCAGGACTCAATGAGAAAGAAGCTGTGGGGTGTCCTGGGGCAGAAGAATTCATCTTTTACTTTATAAACTATAGAATTGATGACTTATGTGGAGAAAAGTTGGATAATGTGATGGTGGAAGTTACAGGTGGTGTGATTATTAAAGCGTTCGAAGAAAAAATTGAACTTAAGTGAAGCGGTAGTTAGATATCCAATAAGGATGTGGAACTTTGTGAGAGAGTTATGTTTGTATGGCTAGAGTTTGACTTTCAGAATAGTGTTAAGTATAGAATAGGAGAGGAAGTTGTGTTAGGCAGGCATGCTTGCACACATACATACTAGAAGAAAAAGAAGGGAAGAAAAAAAGAAGAAAAGGGTCAGGGAAGACTTTGTAGCAGCCTTCCAGTACCTAAAGAGGGCCTACGAGAGAACTGGAGAGGGTCTTTTTACGAGGGAATGTAGGGACAGAACAAAGGGGAATGGCTTTAAACTGACAGACGGGAGACTGAGATTAGATATTAGGAAAAAATTCTTCGTTATGAGGGTGGTGAGACACTGGCACGTGTTGCCCAGAGCAGCTGTGGATTCCCCGTCCCTGGCAGTATACAAAACCAGATTGGACGGGGCTTTGAGCAAGCTGGTCTAGTGGAAGGTGTCCCTGCCCATGGCAGGGGGGGTTGGAACTAGATGGTCTTTAAGGCCCTGTCCAACACAAACCATTCTGTGTTTCTGTGAAAGTGTGACGAGATGAAGAGAACTACATCTCAGTCTTCAAGACATATTTACTCACTGCATGGCTAAAAATAGACCATTTATTAACATCAAGCCTCATTTCCTTTCTAGGATAATTTCTCCTATGTCCCTTTTATCTTTTTCTCTACAATATTTGACTTCTCTTCATCTTCTCATCCTTGCTAACAGTTTCCCAGTCTATACTGCCTGCATAAAAGCAGTATGTGCAGAATATAGTTGAAGACGAAGCATTACAAGTGCACGAGAAATTGTAAATGCTGTATTCTTTGCTTTCAGGTGCATGAGTTTTCCATTAAAGTATCTGTCTTCCAGGGGTTTAATTTTTTGTGAGAGTTGACTAAACTAAAAAATAATTGTTGTATAGTAGGTATGGGAGGTTATGCTTCTTTTTGATCTAGATGTTCAAATGCTGTATGTTAGAGAATGCTAGCACCTGTCTAGAGTAGAACCACCAGTTATAAATCCTCAAATATCTATTCTCTGTCTCCCAAGAAAAATTTATGTAATATGTTCTCACCACCTCCCTAGTGCACTAAATATTTTAGTTGCATGGATCACGCTTTACTGCTTATATAGATCAGCCTGCAAGTTTGGCTATTAAAACTGAGTTTAGGAAATAAAAAGTTCCTTGGTGCTCAAGATTTTGATCTTGTGTCTTAGCCTTAATCTGTTTTTTACAGAAATAGGGAGTAATAAAGTATTCAGTTATAGCAAATGTATGCTAACCTACATGGTATACAGGTTTTCAGGTTTTATAGCTGCGTTTCACTTTATTGTTGTCGACAGAGTACTTGGCAATAAATATGTATGGAATTGTTTTCAAAATAGGAACAACAAAGATAACATCAAATAAATTAGCAAGGTTTTTTCTCCTGGTGATTGCTATAGGTATTCTGCATGTTAATGATTGTAAAGCTTAATCTTCTAGAGTATGCAGTGCTGTATTAAAAAAACATACTCAAACACTCTTTTTTCTCTGGCAGCAAAGTACTGATCACAGACAATGTCTCTTGATAATTTGTGACATGTTCTAAGTTCACATTTCAACCAGCCTTTTCCGTTGATCTGCAAAAAAGGCATTCTCTTCGTGCTAAGCTGTACTTTGTCTAGAGAATAACAAATCAAACCAAATAATCCCTGCGGATTGTAGCCAGATAAAGGTTATTTTGGTAGCAGGCAAAAGAATCAGTTGGAACTACCTGTGCGTATGTTTGAAGAGTAGAAATCCTTTCTATAAAACGCTCTGCTTAGCAAATGAAGCATAGTCTTACATCAGCCCTGAAAAGCATATCTGTAGAATGTGGAGCTGGAAGCAGTGAGGCTGATTTGAGTTAATAATGTGATCAGGATGATTTGCATTACTGTAAATGTGCTTCTTCAAGATCAGATTGCTTTAATTGGTTTAATTAATTGTTTAAATACCTCAAATCTTTTCTGTGCAGGCTGATTTACCTGTATTCCCCAAAAGCTAGTACATGGTATGGAGATCACGCTAAATCTGAAAAAAAAAAAAACCCAAACAAAACCCTCTACACCAAACCCCCTTTACATTTTGAAGTGAAAAAGTTCAATAATTTAATCTTCATTAGCATTCAGGGTTTTTGGTTTTTTTTTTTTTTTTTGTTTGGATTTTTTTGTTGTTTTTTAAGAAAATAATAAACATAGCCTGCTTTCATGCTTTTATTTAAACAGGATAACTTATTGCAAAGCTAACATAAGCTGTAGAATGAAAGGACACAGTAGTGCAGTGCCGACTGTTTGAGGGGCTTGCTTGAGTTGCAGCACAAAATGTGGTGAGTTGTGAGAGGTTCCAGTGTTTCCATTGGTGAAGAAGCAACCCTCCTACAGACCTGTAAGCAACAGAGCTGTTTGACCTCCTCCAAGAAAGCCTGAGACCTGTCATCAGAAGTCCAGTTTTGTTTGAACTGACACAGCAGCCGTAGCACTCAATTTTTGCTGTGGGTGCGGCCAGTTCTGTAGGCCAGCAACAAAACCAGAATGTTGTAAGATAAACTGGGAAGATGGTGGTAGTTAGTAAGCAGGCATTAAAGCTACATAATTGCAGATGTTTTCTTAAATTTTCAAACATGGGTGTTTGTAAGCAGCTAACAATCATTTTACAGTTAGAAATTAATGTGTATATATCCATTGTACCAGACACTAGCCACTAGATGATACTTCAAAAATTATGGTTGATATATTGATGTCTGGTGCTGATGTCAAATCTGTTCTGAAAGACCAAAATTTGTTAGACATTTTGCCTCCAGCAATGACTAATAAGAAGTACACATAGCATTCTAATATTCCAACTGTCGTGGTTTAAGCCCAGCCAGTAACTCAGAACCACGCAGCCACTCGCTCACTCCCCACTCTTCTTTCTCCCCCCACTCCCAGAGGGATGGGGAGGAGAACTGGAGGAATGTAACTCCCACAGGTTAAGAACAGTCCAGTAACTGTATATAAACAGAGGTATAAACAAAAAAAAAATTTGGATGTTTTGTATCTTAACTACTGCAGTTTATTGTTAGATAGCTCACATTTTTCATCTATTTACCCATTATTCCCTGCTTTAAGAGGAAATATTAACATTTAACTTCATCTGTAGGAATAAAGCAAGTTTTTTTTTAAGCTAATCCACATTTATGGGGTTTACTTGTGTGTGTGTATATATATATCTTAATGCAGAAGTGAAAAATTGTTATCATACATTTTATAATTTATAGCAGCTATTTAATTGTTATGATAGTATTACAAATATTCTGGACCTTTCACAACAAGCAGAATTGTGACCTTCACCTGCTCTGGCAAGCTGCAACATCATTATATAAATATCAGAGATGGGTTAAACTGAGGTCTGGTTTTACTAGGTGCTTATCTTTATTTTGCACTGAGAGTAAAACACTGTGATCATAACAAATGCTTCATGTTGAAACTAGTCTTTTCTTACCTAATTTGCTGCTCTATTGCAGAAATACCTTCCTTGCGGTCGTGAAATGACGTTCTGAGTTACTAAATTCAAACTGATCAGCAAGTTCCAAATTCTTCATTAGGAAGCATCTATTTGGATATTTAAATAACAGTATACATTCTCAGGTTTAGATTGGAAAAAAGCTACAAAATTTGTATCTGTATATTATTGAAGAAGTAACACGTCAGCTGTGGTAAATGTAAGCCTAAACTTCGGTTCCATACATCTCCCATTTTCTGACAGTTACTGTCATAAGTTCTTTGAGTTTTGATTTATATCTACATGGGGAAAATGCCAAGAAGCAATTAGTGTTGCTGTGTTATTTTAAAATTAGTTTTATTTGCTGAAAAAGATTGTACTAATTACGGGTTTATTTCAAAATATATCAAAATTTCTCAGTAAAAATGAAAGTGACTATTTTTGGATTGTATATTAAAATTGCGTTATGCGTTTATACTGTTGTGTATTTATTATGTTAACATCTATTTTGTTTATTTTTTCTCTTGTTTTTAAATAAGAATTTTGAAAGTAAATACAGCAATTCTTAGATCACTTTAACTTAGCCAAATTTATGCAGGCCCTGAAATATATGCCTTATGTAATTTCAACTTGAAACGTGCAGAGCCTTGGTTATGATTGTCCTTCTGGAATAATTTCAAGCATAATTTGTTATAACTATTTTCTATTCTCTTGTGAAATGAATTATCAAGCTTCTTGGAGTTTTTAGCCCCCTATGAATGGTTTTCACAGTTTACTCAACCTCAATGTAATTTCAGCTAAACAGAAAGATGAGTTTGGTTAGGATGCTCTTAGAGGTTAACAAACATCTAACGTGATTTCTAGGTTTTTCTCATATATGGATATTAATGAAATTCTTGCAACCTTCTCTTGACCTTTTAGTTACATACTTCTGTTTTAACAGCTATAAAAGTAAACTGTTGTATAGTCTCTATGAGAAGTGAAGTTCTGCTCTATTTGGGAGCAGAACAGCAGATTTTTTGGTTTAAAACTTTAAAAGTATCTTATTGCCTACAGTAAACAAGGCAAAATGTATCAAATCTACTGTAACATCAATAATACCTGGCACCTAGAAAATTATAAGGGACTTGCTTGGTTCCAGAGAAGTGGAAAATGTATCAATAATATCTTTCATTTTTTTGTGTTTGTGTTGATGATGATGTTGTTTGACTGTTGTTCTTGCAGAATTTGTCCTTATCTTTTGTACTTGAAGAAGCTATGACACTTTAACTTCTTTGGAAAATTCCCTTCAGATTTTACCAAATGTATTTATTGAGTGCTGTCATAATGGCACACTCAGAGTTTCAATTACTGCATTGGCAGTATTTTCAGGTTAGGCAAAAAATTGCTAGGTACCAACAACTAAAGATTTTTTTACATAATTTTGAGGGTAAGATTTGTTCCTGAAATAGAAATCAAGTTTGTTCACTTGCCTCTGAAAAGTAATCTTATTTTTATCAAGTTCATTTGAATTAATTCATTTATAGTGAAATAGTATCTTTGAGAGAATGCTTTTAAATGATACCTCTCAGATATTTGGCTGCTTCAGCTGTCTGTGTCATTTAACTTTTGAAACATTTTCAATATGCTTGTTCATTTAGATTCAGGAATAGATTTTCATATAAAATAGGTAAAGCTAACTTGTACAGACCTGTACTTTCAAATTCAGTGACTCAAAAAAGGCTACAAAGTTCTTTGTCAAATTCTGGCCTTTTTTATTTTCTGGAGTTTTTTTCCCAATACTCTTTTTAAATATCAGATTTGGCTAATGAATGGCTTTCAGGAATAATCATGTAGCTAGCTGAGAAGTGAGAAATTCTTTCTGTCAGAAAATGGCAAAGAGGAAAAATAATAATACCTTACATATGTTTCAAAAAGCGAGATGAAGCTCATTTAAAAATATCCGGGGATACACTTTTTGATATTTCAAATATAGGCTGCTAGAGCACATCTGAAAGAATGTGTATGGGCTCTGCCTGCCTGCAGTCTCTGTCTGATTATGTATTTGTTAATTAAAAAATACATGTATTTGTTCTGTGCAGAAACATGATCAGGGACAAGTTCTATTGGATGTAGTCTTCAAGCATCTCGATTTGACAGAGAGAGATTACTTTGGTTTACAGTTGGCTGATGAATCTACTGATAACCCTGTAAGTTGACTCTGTTTTATAAATACATTTTTATAAATCATAATCATGTCTGTGCTCTCTGTCATTGTAAAGAGAATTAAATAGAAGCTATTGCAAAGTTGTGCCATCTTTTCCAACTGTGTCATTTGAGTTGGTCAGGATCACCTTGTAGCTATGATAAAACTACATAGTGACAAGTTTGCAAGTTTGAAGTAAAATGTTGAGATCTGTGCTTATGACATAATATATTAAAAAGATATTGCTTGTTTTATTGTACCTGTTTACTAAACTGCATTATCATTGTCTGTTGAGATAAGAAATAGTAACTTTTTTTTGTTTATTATGAGGGGGGTTTATATTGATCTGTATGGTGTTTTTGTTTCTAGCCCAGATACCTCGTAGCATTTTCAATAGTGCTTCATATAGTCCACTAGGTGACAAAGCCTGTCAGCTCATCAATTTAGCAGAAAAAGGGACTCCTTTGGAAAGGAGTGTTTATGATAATCGATAGGCTTTAATTGAAAGGAAATTCCATAGGACTGAAACTTTGTAAATTGCCAGTAGAAGCTAACAGATCTAGCTGTAATGTTCAATGCAATAGTTATAGCTGTAGGACTGAGATCATGATTGCGTGAAGAATGCTTCCTGAGTACTTTCTTTCGTAGGTGTCAAATGATCAATACTTGTTACAAAGTGCGATTTAACTAAGTATTATTATTTATAATACAGTTCTTTTTCCAATTCCCATTATATGTGTTTGTCAGTGAAGGGCTCTAAATTTATCTCCCAACTTGTGTGTCAAAAGTAATTTTTGTTCACAAAGGGTGCAGAATGTAATCTGTAGATATAAGCGGCACTGTAGAGTGTTAATCATTCAGTAACTAAGGCAAATTTCAGAAGATAGTTCAACTTTCTTTAGTAAGAGCAGATTTCATCTACGGTTGTTTTACCATCAAGAGTGACTGTTCTAAATAGAAGGACTATTTTTTTTTTTATTTTTTGTCTTGCTAAGAGGTTGAGTTTTTTCTTTTACCTATTTTTAATGTCTTTTTTTAATGTAGAAGAGGCATAAAGAAATCATAATACAGCCATAATTTTCCTGCCTGAATAGTGAACTACTTACACATTTCTTTCTTCTCTAGAGCAAATTATTCTAAATTATATTATTTTTCTACATTCTGGTAACATTAAGATTATTAAAATGAATAGAGCCATATAGCACAGTGGTAGATACTTTACAAAGTTTCCTGTTCTAATTTTATGAATAGGTCTGTTAAGACATTGTCAGGCTGGCCTCATTTAATCTTGATGTTCTAAACTTTGTTTCCAGGATGAAAAGGCTGTATTATTTTTCAGCTTTGTTTAAGAAGTATGCAGTTGAATATTGCTCTATTTTACTCAAAATTTAGAAGTTCATAGTGTTTCTCATTTTATCTCAGTTTCCAAAGTTTAGATGTCTAAGCTCTGGTTTTTTTAGTTTATCTGGAAGCAGCTGAACACAACACTGTAATAGAGGGATCTGGTTGAGAGTTAGTCCAGAAGAAGAAGGACTTCAGATCTCTTGATATAAGAACATGCTTAAAAGGTTTAGTATTCTATACCTAATAAATATTTTGGCTTTTCAGCCATGAAAACAGTGTGTCAGAGAAATAGAAATATTACGTATATTAGTCCTGTAAGCTTGAAGTATTTATGGGTTTGACTTACTCCTTTTTTTTTTTTTCCCTCTTTAATATCCATTTACATTTACACTCAGTTCATTTGGACAAAGAAACCAGATTAGATTGACAAATATTCTAGTTACTTGTGAAATAACACAGCAGAATATTGCTAAGATACAGCCAGTATGTCAGGAGATAAAGGAGATGAGGGAAAAAAAAAAATTCTGCTAATTGAGTGTGAAACCTCTATCATTGTACCTAAACACGGATTTCATAAACTGCACAAGTTTTTTCTTTTTGTATAATATTAATATCACAGTAAAAGTCAACGCAACAAAGTACTGATGCTTTGTACAGCTGGAGTAGAATATTTGGCTGGGGTCTTGGGCTCTGGCTGCCTGGAGCAATGAGAGAAGGAAGTATTCATAAATAGTTAGAGTAAGGGTGCAGTGGAATTGGGTGCACCCTCAACAAGTTTGTCAATGACACCAAGCTATTTGGTGCTGTCAACATGCTGGATGGAAGGGATGCCATCCAGAGGGACTTTGATAGGCATATAATTCTATATTTACAACCAGAAGGAAATGTAAATACAAGCTTTTCTGCTAGGCATTTCAGTTTCAGGTTTTATGGATTAACTCTAATCTCAAACAGTACTTCCCACAAAAAAGAAAAATACAAACCCAAGGATTATCAGTCTTATCTGTGCATTTATCAGATATATTGGGTCGTGACCTCTTACTTAAAAATACTTAAATATCATTCACCATGTTTTGAAAGATTCTTATATAATATTCATGTGTATCCCTCGTAGGAGGGTCCTTTATTAAGCCTTTACATTCAGTCTTACAAGTTAATTGATCCCGTTTGAGGTTTTCTTTTTGTCATAATCATGCTCTTTAAGATGTATCAAACAGTCTCTTCAGTCTCTCTTAAGACATCCACTACAAGGATAAAGCATTTAGATGTAGTCATCATTACTTGTTATTCCCAATGTATAGAATGGCTCATAACTAACTTCAGATCTGTAGTGTCTCTCAGATAACTTAGGTACCTCTGTGTGTTTGCTTTCTCCTCCCCCTCACATGAAAAAAAAACAACCAAAAAGAGCCCTGTGATAAAGGTGAGGTAGTTATATGCCATACAGGGTTAGGTTTCTGTCACTTCACAGGAACTGTGTCCATGTAAGTGTTTCCAGAGGCTTGTGGACTTGCATTGCAAGGCAGGATGAGGAATTGAACAGTATTTATAACAGAGACACGTATGAGTTGTGCCAGAGGAGGTTTATATTGGATATTAGGACAAATTTCTTCACCAAAAGGGTGGTCCAGCATTGGAACAGGCTGCCCAGGGAGTGATGGTGTCACCACCTTTGGACATATTTAAAAGATGTGTAGACGAGGCCCTTAGGGACATGGTTTAGTGGTGGTCTTAGCAGTGCTGGGTTAATGGTTAGACTTGATGATCTTAAAGGTCTTTGCCAGCCTAGATGATTCTATAAGTTAACTGAACTACGCTGGTATATGCAGAGTCTTCTGGGTTGCTGGTGGGGACTAGTTTAAGCAACTTGTAGGGCTTCCCAGAGAATCGCACTTCCAGTTGAAACTTGCAGCATTGATTTTTGTAAGTATTTGTCTTTACTTCCCCAAAGCAGTGTTCTCCCATAAAGATGGTCAAGATTGGGTGCTGTTTCATAAAACCGTTGTATAGTTCTTAATCCAGTAGGCTGAGTGCTGAGCCTCTGGTTTCCAAGATCCCAATTAGCAACTTAGCTAATTCACTCCCTATATACATCAGACCTGCAAAATGCAGAGTCAAAAGTACTGGAACTAGTTTAAGCAAATTAACTTCTGAGTTGGATAAATTAGCCTGTCTCTAGTTCTTCCCTGCCACAGTTAGTTCATCTTAGATAATCATTTTAAAGAGTAGCTGAAGACTGTCAATGACACCATGATTGTGTTCTAGCCTCTCACAGGCTCATGCAAGAATCAGAGAACCAAGTCATAGTTGAATTAGCCCTTTAAGAGACAGATACCTGGACAAGAAAGGTCAATCTTGGGGAAAGAAGAACAATAGCAGCTGTTGATGATAATGTTGGTGTCTTTCAAGAATCAGTTACAAGACTTTGTATATCAGTAAGACATTTTGGTAAAAGACCAAGTAAAAAGAAAAGCAACAGTTTCTTGATGTATAAGGCTATAATGTGTACTACTTTTGTTTTTCTAAAGTTGATGTTGTAATTTATCTCTTTCCAGAGGTGGCTGGATCCAAACAAACCTATCAGGAAACAATTAAAAAGTGAGTACATGTATGTATTTGGTCAATTCATACATCATTATTATGCTGTTTTTCCAGGGTACCCTGATTAATTAAAGATAACTTTGCTTGATTGCAGGAGGATCTCCTCACAGTTTGAACTTCAGAGTTAAGTTTTTTGTAAGTGACCCAAACAAGCTCCAAGAAGAATATACAAGGTAGGTCTAGTTAGTTTAACAGTAAAACATTTTCCTGAAGGTTTATATTTAAGGGGAAAATTATAATTAGTTTCTTAAGGTATAACATGGAAATTTTTTTAAAAATCATTTTTGTGTTGTATTTGCAAGCTTCTAATTTTTGCCTAATAATTGCAGATATGAACTATGCAGTTGCACCAAATCAATATAACAAAAAGCTTCTGTGAATAAATTTACAAATTTATATGCCAAGTGAAGTAACCACATGAAGAAAATACTACCAAGTAGAAACAGAAAAGGGAAAATAGAGAAGAGAGGAAAAACTTAATCCCACTATTCACCAATGAGTACAAATTTAATTTTATCCTTATCTGTGTTTTCCTCTGTGACTAAAAGAATTCCTGATCTTTCTGCTTTTCTTTCTTGCCTCCCCCTCCCCATTTTTCTGCTTTACATTATAAAATTAATCTCTGTTTGTATGTAGTCCCAGCTTGAAGCATGTAAGCTTATTTTGATAGCAGTGTGTTGAAGTGAATCAAGATAGGAAGCTTGTGAGTTGCAATTAGTCCCTGAAGAACTGCCTCAAATTTTCAGTATTCTTAATTAGTTCTTGTCTTCTACATAAGTGGCATCATTTGACAGATTGGAATTTTTGGATGTCAGCCATTCTGAAAACAGGTCACCACTGTTCAAAAAACAGTATTTAAATTATTAAGGATAACTTTAGAAATGTAAGTACCAAAACTGTGAAAACTTGAGTCCACATTTGTTTATAATTTCTTTCAATTTGTCATATTTTGGACAAAATTTTAAACACATCTATGCAGACAGAATTTACTAAAATGAGTCCCAGAGATCCTGGATCAAGCTTTGTTTTGTTGAAATATTTGCTCTAGAAAAAGTAGGCAACTTAGAACATAAGAATAATGAAAAAAGTGTTACTTGAATTAAAGGGCAATATGTAATATTTCTAAGGAGATAGAAGAAGCAGTAAATGTTGATCAATATGAAGTAAACACTAGAGAAGAGACAGAACTGGTTATTTTAAATGCTATTCTGTAAATACAAAGCTATAAATAAAGCATCCTTTTAGATGAGAAATAATCCATGGTTGCTGTATCTAGGTCAGCTCTGCCTTTTTTACTAATAGGCATAATTGCCGCTGAGAAAACTTGTTTGTATTTGCAATTGTTATAAAGAGAGAGGAGTTATGTGTGGGGTTTTCTTTGTGTGAAGTTAGGATGCCATGTTACAAATAGGTATATTAGTCTAATAGGTATTTCCTCCTTAAAAGAAAAGATACCAGGCACAAACTTCAGAGAATTCCTGCTTAAGCTGAGACCTTTCAAAGATGCTCAGTTTTTATAGATTTCATGAAAACAGAGGAATGAGTTGACATGTGAGGCAGTATGCATAGATGTGAAGGAAAGGTTCATTGCAAGCTCCTGTCTCAATGGATCTCTGCAAATTCATGTGAGGGAGGGAGATTATCAACGCCCCAGGTCAGGAAAGGTCAGCAGGAGCTCACTGTGTTGGAGAGTTTAGCTTGAGGAACTTGTCTTGGTAGGAAATGAAGCTTCAGAAGGACATTGACTCCAGCTAGCAATAATTATCTTACCCTTTTCTAGATATATCTATATAAGGAAGACACTGTAATGTAGTGCCACCTTCATTGTTTTAGCTGAGTTTGTTGTGCAGGCTCTGTTAGAGCTGCATTGCTAAAGATGTTGATTTCACATTTTGCTCAATAATATGTGAGGCTTCAGAGTTCAAACTGGGGTGGTTAGCTAACAAGCTGAAAACAGTGGACAGAAAATGAACTCTGCTTGGTGCTCCTTAATCATGAGGTCCGTTGAATACCATGGAATATTTCTAATAAAGCATTACACCAAAAAAAGGAAAATAAAATGGAGGTGCAGCTGCACATACAGAATGTAAATTTTTGACCTACATTTTTGCAGGCATAAATGGTAACAGGAAAAATAGGAAAAAATTATTTGTTCAGTATATTTGTGAAAAGATGCTCAAGCTAAGCATGTGAGGCATATCCTTTTAGTATATAGAATCATAGAATAGTTAGGGTTGGAAAGGACCTTAAGAACATCTAGTTCCAATCCCCCTGCTGTGGGCAGGGATGCCTTACACTGGACCATATTGCCCAAGGCTCTGTCCAACCTGGCCTTGAACACTTCCAGGGATGGAGCATTCACCGTTTCTTTGGGCAACCTGTTCCAGTGCCTCCCCACCCTCACTGTAAAGAACTTATATCTAACCTGAACTTCCCCTAACTTTTAAAGAATAGACTTTTAAAAAGCAATCTATTGCTTTTTAAACAAGTAAAGAAATTTTCCTTTATCTGCCTCTCTCTTGGTTTCAATATGCATTTTAAGGTGGAAAATAAAAAGTATTTTGAGGTCTCCAAAGCCTGGTTGATGTCTCATTTTAACTTCTTGAAGTTAAACTAAGCTTCTTGCCATTCTGGTCAGTAAAAGAACCTTGAGACAGTTTTATATGAGTTGAGCACATGGGTTAACATCTTTGCTTGTCAGCCTGCAAGTGTCTTCCCTCATTTTCTTGCAAACGTGGAATGTTTTACCTTTCCAGTATATTTAGCTTGTAAATGATTGTATTTCTATGTGTGTGTTTGTAAATGTTTGTGGAAGTCTTTGAAGTAGGAATTAATCCACTTTCTGAAGACTACACAATTATGAGAAGTCATATTATGTGTAATAAAGTGATATATTTTGGTTTTAATTTCTTAGTGCAAGTCAATATTGAGAAGTATTTAATGTTTGGTTTTGGTCAAACTTGAACTAGGTGGTTTTGATAAATAGTTTTTATGAGTGTTTATAAGGAATGGGTGTGGCTAACCCTACTTTTGAATCAGAACTACAAGAAGGAAACCAGGTGATGATGAAGATAATCACAATGAAGATGCAGGAGGTCCCAAACCAGCACTATTTATAAGGAAGCAGGAA